>NC_138149.1:15149900-15317400 GCF_964199315.1 Orbicella franksi
CTAACACTCAAATCCAACATCCATGTCCAATACACCCAACTAGAGTTGTTTTGTCTGAGGCACCACCGAAAATCAAGACCTGTGAAATAATGATACATGAACATTTCTCATTCTTAAAACATGACAAACTTGAGTCGATTTGTGTAAGGTACTTATTGATTCAACTTGATTCACACGGAGTCGATCTGCACCACCTAAGTGAAATAATGATAAATGAACGTTTGTTGTTCTGGTACTTAACGAAGCAACTTGATTCATCGTGAATGTTCTCCTGTAAAGTGGAATGGTTTCCCCAGAAGTTGACTCGCAGTAGGCAATAGGGGGTGTGAATTTCTTGATGATTCGAGTCAATTCACCTGATTCGTCATGAATCATCTATTGCAAAGTCAAATTGTCTCACCACAAATCAACTTGCGGTAGGCAATAACAGGGGGTGTGAAATTGTTGATTCAAGTCGATTTGCTGCGAATTGCTCTTGCAAAGTTGAATTGTCTCATCAGAAATCGACTCGTGCTAGGCAATAACAGGGGGTGTGAAATTGCTGCAATTCGAGTCAATTCACACGATTCCTTGCGAATTGGCCTTGCAAAGTCAAATCGTCTCACCGGAAGTGGACTCGCGGAAGGAATAATAGGGTTGAGGACCAGCCATTAGGTTAAATATTCAGGCATTTCAATAAAGTTAATTTATTCATTCATTCATCCATCCATCCACCCAAATTGCCCGTCACCAACGATTTGTTTAAAGGTCGAACACTTTGACCACATGTTCTCTTTGGTTGCAGGATTCTTCTTGAAGGCGCACGTTAATTTCACGTTGTTTGCCTATACACAAATTACCCAAGTTAGTCACGTTAAGTTAATCCAGTGATATTGAAACTTTATTCTTCAATTCCATGTGTGCTTTTGTCACTAGAATCGTTGGCTTTGTTCCCCAACAATTGGTAACAGAGCCCAAGCTTTTTTATACCTTGATCAATTGGTTAATTTATTATTACTTCACAATCGTTTTTGATAACCTGTTTCTTATTTAGACATTCTAGCTAAAGCTCGTAATAGATGTTTACAAAAAGACGGCCACTACGGCGCTTTCCGCAGAATATTGACGCTGGATTGCGCTCATTATTTTAACTGTCCGGATCATCGATCAATCCCAGTCCCTTTCTTTATTTTCCTCACTAGCTACCTTGCTTTCCTAGTATGTTTGCATTCATTACAGTTCGCATGGTAACCTCCTTTTGAGAGATTTTGCTTAAAAGATGGCTGGCTTTTTAGAAGATCGTATGCATTTATTTCATTTTTTGTTATTAATTTTGTTGGAACAAGTTTTTTAAAATTATATTCTTTAATGTCAGTTGTGAAAAGGTATGTTTGTGGCGAAAAGGAGAAAATTGTCATTGATGGAAAGAGAAAGCGGTTGGATGGCAAGGACAAAAGTTTTGCTCGTGAAGTGGAAGGATTTCTTTGTTTGTTTCCCAACTTTGGGGATGTGGAGCGTGGCTTCCCAGATTTTTACAACTTCAGTTTGAACTCTGGGAAGCCAATGGCAATGGTGCTTGTCAGTATACAAGAGAGATATAGGATCTGTACCAAAGTTTTAGCTGTCGATCCAAACAACCATGTTGTCATCATTTACCACGAACGACGTGGCAGCTACCTTGCTTCACGAGTACGAAATGCTGTCGTTCTTGCAAGATATATGAACACTATGGTTATTGGACGCAGGAGGGAAAGCACCACTTTAATGAATATTGCTTAAGCAACAAATTTTTGTTGTCATCTGGTGACACTGCTTTCCAGATGACACTAGTGAAGCAGTGTCCCAACTTTTTGGTAGTTGGTGCTGTACCATTCACGACTTTCGCACAGGCTTTCAACAGAAGGTTTGGATATGACCTAAGCTGCAAAAAGGGGCACAAGGGGACACAAAATGGACCAGCAGTCAAGCGAATGAAAAGGTATTGTTAATACCTATTACATATTCAGTATTTCTTTCAGACATTTTCAACACAAACCATGTTATTTTGAAAACAAAACTTCCCACAGATAAGCTTTGTGTACAAAGTTGACTGGTAAAGCCTTTACAAAGATGATCAGCAGTGTTGCTTAAAAATAAAAAAGGTGAAAACCTTTAATCTGTACCAATAGTTACAAAATGGCCCTGAGGTTAATGCTATGTATGGCTTCTATGAAATACTGAATTACCAAGTTATGATATAACAATGCGCCACTTAAGATTCCTGTTCTCCTACAGCATAGTGTTATAGTTTTGATTTACAGCTTACATGAAAAAAGGACTTCCATAGGTATGATTATTTGTAATTGTTAACAAATGAATTGTTACTCTTGCATCAATTTTTCAATTTCATTTTTACATAATTTTTCTTACTATACGATTGGTTTCTAACAGACTGAGAATTACCAAAATTATTCATGAATTTGATCACTTTAAGGGCCCATTAACCGATCTTTTTGAGCCATTGCTAAGGAAAATTTATTCTCATATAACCTCATCATTTTTAGTTAGTTCAGAGTTATTTCATGTGTTTTAACTTTTTCATGATTAGTAACACTAGTGATGATGTCATCAGGCCACGCCCATGGTCATGTGAGTAATACTGAAAAAACGCGAATGCTCCCAGGCAAATTACTTTATCGGGATTTTTTTCATTGATTTAATATTTTAATTCATATCCTCATTACACGATGCATAGATTTTGTTTCATTTCTAAAAGGTCAGATTTTGAGAGAATTTCAAAATATTAAAAAATTCGTAATTTTCTGAAAAAAACATGATTTTGAAAAAGGAATGCATAGCTATCTTTCTAACATTGGCTTTGATTGAAATCCGTCGAAAAAGGCTGGACTTAATGAAAAACCGCGTTTCCTTTAGCATTTAAAGAAACTGGAAGTGCGCCCGATATATATTGGAAGTTACAATATCAGCGTTTGCGCAATTTACACTACCAGCGCACTTCAGTAAGATCAAACAAAGCCACACGGAGTTAGTCTTTCTCTTTCTATTGCTCTTGTTTTTCTGTCTTTTTCTTATTTTGTCTCTGCCCACACTTTTCTTACTTTGCATTTTGTGAAACACAAAGAAAAACACCTAAAATGTAAGCGAATTTGGAAGTTATTGAGTTGTTTTTATTTTCCGTGCTCAGGCTGATGTAAGTAACCGGAAGTGAAATTTCACCTCTTTAGCTACGCGTGTGAGCACACGCATAAATCGGTTAATGGCCCCTTAAAGAGTAATCAAGTGTCCCCATGGTCACCATTGTGATGTGATCAACAATTTGCCCAATAACAGAGTTGAAAGTACTTTTTTTATCTACCAATTTTCTTTCAAAATGCATCTCTGTAATCCTTTATTGTTTGGTTTTGGTAGAGAAAAACCTTCAGAACTCACTGATCTGCTACAAGCATGCCAGATGCTAGATCGAAGACAACTTGAAGAAGCTTTCCTCTTATATGCGTGCCTTGAAATAATCAAGAAGTACAATCTGCAATTAGACAACATTTCACGCAACCGCAACAATTTGGCTGAGATGGTGGCTGGAAAGTTCCATGATGCCTTCGTGAAAAAGTGGGGTGGTGAGTAGCTGTATTATAATTAGGGTTCTCCAAGAGTTACTTCTCATTCATTAAAAAATTGTTTCTGTTGTTCAAGATTTCAAATATCTTCCTAAAGCAGTCTTAACTCAGTAAATCTATCCTTTCATAACAGGCTTAGTTATGGAAAAAACGTTTTTTTGTTTGTTTGTTTTTTTGTCATCAGTTTATATGCATTAAAAAATTAATGTCAGAGTATATTACCAAACAAAATGGTCCCCCTTTGTGACAAATCAATTTTACCCGAATAAGAACAAAACATAAACGCACCTCCTGCTTCACATAATTTATGCCATAGGTAAAGTTGGTAAATGTTACCATTCATAAGCATAACGCCATTTGGGTGAAGATAGTTTGTGAGCAAAGCTGAATATCAAAAGTTCTCAATTTTCAATTCTACTACCACCTTCAGGATTCCATTAAAGCAAAAACAAAGATAAATAATTTCCAACATTTTCAACTACAATAATTAAAATGTGACTATATTTAATTGATCTTTCACAAAGGCACACTTAATGACAAGACCCATGTACTTAATAGCAGTGGGTCCAGTGAGGACAAAGATTCCCCAATTGAAATTCCGTCCTTTACAACAGATGGCATGAGCAAGGTGTTTGCAACAATACTTTCAACACCAGGACCCATTGTTAGCTTCTCAATTCTGGTTAAAAAGGTGTGCTCAGGGGAAGCACCGCAAACACCATTGCAAATAAATAGCTAATCCATGAATAAACTTTCACAACTTCAGTTTGGGCAGATAGAAAATTTCACCATTACTTCCAACAGTTCAAAGGCAGGTAAACCAATGCTACATATTTTTGCCAAAAACAAAAGTTGAATATTTCATCACCTTTAAAAAGATCTAACTTACAAAAATTATGAACCAAAAACTAGAAGTTCATACAAAGGATCCAAAGTAAACAACAACAGCCCAAAAATTGGTACATCGCTGTTACAAGTTAAACCAAAATCCAAAATACATGTATGTACACGCAAACCAATATCATATCCTTACTAACTGGGTCCAATCATGAAGTAACTATTTAAATTTAAACATAAATAATTTCAACACAGTTTAATTTATGAATAGCAAACAACAGTATCCAACAAAATTCAGTTATGTTATTCAGACTCCATTTGCTGATTTCCCCTAAACATGATTTTTAGGTCTATTTCTTGTGCAAACAAGAATCAACACAAGAGAAACAGGAGGCATTAGTATTTCCCCGACAACTGGCAGATATCGAGATGTCTTTGCCACAATATATTGAAGCATATGAAACAGATGATGATGAAAGGTACACAAACATATTAATTTATGTTATAGGTTATAAGCCAACACATACAGCAACATTGTAATTCAGAATTTTACAAAAGTAACAGTTTATTATCCAAAGCCATAATACTAAATTGTTGCAACAACTAGCAAAATGGATTGAGGAACAACAATATTCAAACCAACAATCAATTTCAAAATGTACATCTCCAAAGAATTCCCTGAAAATGCAATTACTTATTAGGTTATTTCACTCAATGAGATACTATAAGGTAATAATTTTTCATATCAAGATACCCTGACAGGTAGAATTGTAAAAAGCCAAAGCCACTGATACAAAGTGAAAGAATACAATAGTACACCAACAACAACAACAACTACAACAACAGTTACACAGTAAAATTGGACAGATACCAACTAACATCCTCAACTACAGTTACAGGAAAGGAACATATCTTGATACTTCTCTCTTTCTGGTCTCAAACAGTGCAAGACATCAAGGAGATTATTTGCAAAGAAAAGAAGGTGAAAGAAATGCAATGCCTAGAAAACGACAACGCCTAAATGATGACACAAATCAATGAATAATAATTGCACCCTTTTCCATATTTTTACCTACAGTAACTGGCACCACAATACATAACGAAAACTTCCACAAATTATATGTTCCTACCACATGAAACATACCCCCAACATTACATTAATGAGTTGATATTTCAATATTGAATCAGCCTCAAGTTTCAAAAAATAGGTGCTCGATGAGCACATGAATCCACGGCCGTAGGTAAGTGGATTAGGAATCTCTGCAGGACCTGAGTTTAATTCAATGTCTCCAGATAACAAAAGCTTCTTTTCTGACAAGAGGTAGTTCTGATTATCATACTGAACTCAGACAAAAATTCTGGATAACATTTACAATTCCTACCAGAAGACCAACACTTTTCTTGTTCAAATTTTGTGTAAAAAAAAAAGAGCAAAAAGACTCTTCATGAGCAATCTTGACAATCCATAGTTCACAACTGGTAGCCACAGTGAATAAAACAGCTGAAACGGGAACACGTTTATTCAAGAAATGTTTGATTCTGCCTCTTACTTTTTTGCGTTTAACTGATTTTAAAACTTCACGTGATAATCTAGATGGTTCTGTCTCTTTTCCTACAGGCAGCAACTGATAAGTATACTGATTAAAGGTTAGAGATTAAAGATTTACTCTTACATGTACCTTGCCTTGAGTGTAAACACTGGAAAGATTGTCTTTCACTCCACGTATTTGCAGAAAAAGTACTAGTGACCAGGCAAAGCTTCTGTGGATTCCATGGTCATGATTTCGTAACTAAAGCTTTTTGTTTGCACTCTACTAAGAGTCATATCTCCTTAAGAGGAACTCCCATGTAATCAACGTGGAATTGTCTCCATTGTGCTCTGACTGCATAATCCTTTGAAAGGGATGCATACTCCCTCGGAGGGGCTGCATAATCCCTTGAAAGGGTTGATTATCCCTTAAACAGGCTGAATAATCTCTCGAAAGGGCTGAATAATCCCTCGAAAGGGTTGAATAATCCCTTGAAAGGGATTCGAGTTTCCTTGAAGGAATGAATTACCGCAAACAGTGAATTCGTGATTTTTGTACCATTTGAGTCGCCCAGTGATGTGACCGGCCTGATCGCAGATTCTGTTCTACATTGTGAAATATTGTTTTAAAATTTGAGTGCATGGGGGGAATGGCAATGGACGTGTGAAACTTTCATGTGCCATGTTGCCAATTTTTGAACAGGACGGCAACATCGCTTCGTAAAGGCTTTTCATAAAACCAATGACATCCCTTTGAGATAGTATAGAAATATTATCCAGTTAAGCTCAAACGATGGTGAACAGAGGACACAGAATTTACTCTTGTTTATACATGTAGAGCAAACCTTCCTGACCTTATTTAATATTGAAAGAATTCAGAATTTCCATATGAAGAATTTATGTGAACAATCTTTGTATTGACCTGGTTCAGATAGCTCCCAGTTTTTGTCAGCAGAGCGTTTTAAAATCGATCCTGCCTGTAGCTGAAACAAATATTTATAATAAAACAAACATTACGTTGAGTTCCGGGTTGTATGAAAACACGAAATAAACATCAATTTGCAAATGTGCATTCTATTTGCTCGATAGCTGCTTTGAAGGCATGTAACAATCATATTTCCAATCAAAACCTTTTAGAAAGCACCCAAAATCATGCAAGATCATTCAAGAACAATGTTTCGGCACATTTGCTATAGGTGTACCTGGTGATATCAGAAAAAAATAGACAACCTTGTCTACTCACCAATTCGCATCACTTTTAAGAGCGTGGGAAAACGAGTCTGCAATGTCATACGTCTGGTCAGTGGTTAGAGATCGTAGTCACTGATAATGCTCCATAATGCTGTGTTTCTGCTAGTAAATTCGCATTTTTTTCCTCCATTTTGACAAGCAACTCCCTCTTATGAGAATTGACAGGTTTGACTAACCGAAAGTCTACCGACAAATCATGACTAATCTTCACTTATTTTGTTCCTCTCAATTGTATAGTCGGTCATTCGGGTATTAATCGGGAAGCGATCTTTGCACATCTGAAGTTTGATTAACTACGAATATTCTTTTGTTACACGTTTTTGGTTAACGGATACTCCGCCCATAGAATCAAAACTGCAATAATCAATTGCTTATTACAAAATAGACCCAAATAGTCTTTCCAAGAATGCAACTAATGGGTTTAATGTTCCAAGAAAACAATTCAATATTGATTTCTTTAAATGACTAACAAATTCAATATTCCAATAACCAATTCATTATTGCAGTCTTGAAATGACTGGCACATTCAATATTCAAATAAGTATTTTGTTAATGTAATCTTTGGAGGTATGCTTCGCTTGGTAGACTGTAACACTATTTACAAGGTAATCAAACCAAGCATGGCATACCACATAGATAAAAATAATCAACTGATAAGATTATTACTCTGTATATAAGAAAATAACATTTTAAAACAGTTAGATGTAGGTGTTACGAGTATCGTTGAAGAGCAGGGTTGTTTCCAGACAGAACTCAGGATTGCTGGTAACAGCAACAAACTAATTTATTTCCGTAAGGTAACTTCGCGAATTTACAGCACTAAGGTTCTTCAAATTTGAATCAATCTCTCTCACAGAAGGAACGCTCGCTCTAATATACATGAGGCTTAAAGTTCTAGAAACTACTATTTGGAACTAAATTAAGTAGTTTGACACAGTTTCTAATCTGAGTAAATTACATAAGGATTAGAATGTTCTGGAATGTTCTTATACAAATTGGTCACGGCTGAATGACGTCCGGTTCTAGATTGTTCTAGAAATTGACTTAGACAATTTTTCGTAACAACAGGCATCTTCAACACATTGATGTCACGACATACTGACATAACAATTATGTGCAGCCCCAATACTTGTCTACCCACCACAAGGATCATAATTGGAAACTCTGAGACTGATTGATGAAATCACAAAAAAAATCAAACAATTCTTAAACTGTTTTTTGTCCAGAAATTCAGAAGGGAACATTCGATAAACAAATGTCCATCCTTAAAAAAGAAATGGGTATTTTATGGGACTACGAAATAAGCAGTTATGCATCCTTATTTATGACAATTAACTTTTACAATTTCTTGTGTATGCCTTATAATATTAGGACTGTATATTTCCTATTACAATTTAATACATAGCGAGGTGCCTAATTTTGATTACTAATGCTAGGATAGATGAAAAGCTAGACCAGAATACAAAATTAATTCCAAAATGTTGTTCCAGTTCCAAATATTACACCATTTATTGCATAGTCAATTTCAAAAAAAGGTAGTTAATAACAAAGGGTTCCGTGACAGTTTAAGTTAACTTACGGTTGCCTAGTTTAAAAGCTATTATACATGCATATGTTACTAGATGTTAACCTTACAAATATAGCGATGGACGTACAGCAAATATCCAATTACATCATACTCGATACAGTAAGCTACCAATAGTTAACTGATTTAAATTTAATACAAAAACGTCACTTGTAGATAAGTAGCAATGATTTTGAAACACGTGCATTGAAACATGTACTGAGGCATGTGAGTGTACTCACACAATCAAATCAATTCTACATGTTAAAGGAGCTCAGTCACGGTATTTTCAGTTATTTTGACCACATATAAATTACATTTAAATGGTATGAAACCTGAAAAAAACAGTTTAATAAGATAGAAAAACACATTGAAGATAATGGTAATCCATAAAGGAACAAGGTGTTCGAGAAAATCCTTCCGTGGGGGAGGTATAGATATTTTCTGGAACTACACATTCCTTTAAATGATTATTTTTGTATTTTTGTTAGAGCAAATTGTTTCCAACAATATTGATGTACTGGGAGAGCTATCAAGCCAAGTTGCTAGCAAAAGTGAAAGCTGTCTGAGAAGGGGTCTCCACTGCGGGTGATGGCAGACATGATAGCATGGGGCATAGTGCAAAGTTTGGTACATATACCATGTTCTGCTGCACTATCCCCATGATCACACACTTTGTTCTTATTCAGGTACAATACATTTTTGCAGTTTTAATGCTTTGTTTTAGATGAGAGCTGTCTTAGATCAAAGGCCCTTCAGAGACAGTCCATGTCTATTGACCTGTCTCAGTTCCTTATCAGCCTTATTAATGCCTACAGTTCTCAATTTCCCTAACATGTACTTTCATACAAAAGGTTACATATTTGTTACACTAATGGAACTTACTCTGGTTTATTTAGGTGCTATTTTAAACCCATAGTAAGAATTACAAACTGACTAAGAAGCAGTACAATAGATTGCTATAAACACGACAATTTGAACCAATTGACTACTTGTTTTCGCACATGTAGGTCATTGCCAATGCTAAACGCTATTATTTATTTACCTACTTTCAATCTTGCAGAGAAACCAGGCAGGAAGCAGTCCCACAATGGAGTTTATGGCATTCAAGGAATGCATCAACTTCCTCCTTGCTTATGACATAATTATAAAATGTTTTATCTCAGACTGCCATGTTAGCATTGCGTTACATATGAAGGTGTTAAGGTTCTAGTTGAGTCTGAAATAAATTATTAATCTATTGATTATATGCACAGGGTTTTGGAAATTGACATAATTGGGAATGTCTTTCACATTGTCAGTTATATATATGTACATACAGATAGATAATTATGTACTTAACAAAAGTATGCCCGTGCATACATATCATGTATATAATGAAGCATTCCCATTTGCTGGCAGGTGGCTCACTATTTGTCTTTTACTGTATTTTCAGTTCATCCAGAATGTTTTATGCACTTGGTCTTATTGAGGTACTACGTATGTTACTTGGTCAGTTCTTTATATTTTGTTGCTTTTCTTGTCAGAAATCAGGAAAGTGTTGAGCAAAATTTTGAAAGGAAAAGGCCGTGAAGCACTATCTGATTGGGTCAAGCCTTATGAAAATCACCTATATTGGAGTGCGGCATCTACACATAGTGGCAATGGACTGGTTATCTACTCAAAATTCAAGTCATTCCTGAGCCTTATTGTAAATAAGAATTCCTCACTGCCTGATGCTCTCTTAAACGAATGTGCCCATGGAATAATAAGTCCAAGAAAGTGGCTTAGTGTTGGTAAGAGTGGTTTAAGTTTTCATCTTTTTATCACGGGTTCAAGATCCCAAAATTTGTCTCAAATATAATACCAGTGATATGTCACAAAATGTACTTGTAGAGCTTATTTATTTATTACTAATTTTATTTGCACCTTATTTATATCTTTTTCTCAGCTTCTATTGTATATGAGAAGCTTTGCTCTGCTGACCAACAATAGTCTAGTGAAAGGAATTAAACAGGCCTCTCCATTTACACAGACTAGCTGTCTTGAGGGATTCACTCAGTTTTAAACCAGTTTGAACTGAAGATGATAGCCTATTCCTATGTTGGGATGTACTGCAGGAATTGATCATCATTTTGCTTAAGACTTGATATCTACACATGTAGATATGCTGTTAGTAAAAAGAAAAAGCCACTGCAGTCCTAAACTCTGCTAATCTTTTCATATTTTGCCTTCTTAGGCATATCCTGGCTATAGTGCACTTCAATTTTAACCTCCAAAGAGCAGTGAAAAAGAGAGGTGGTGTGGAGCAGGTAAAATAAGTCTGGTGTCGTACCTCAAGTTCAAAAATGGGGAAGCAACTGTACGCTCACTGACAGAAAAACTTCATTCTGTGACAAAACAGGTAAATACAAATGAAACATACTGTATAATATTATGTTTTGTCCATATCAAAACATTTTATGATAAAACTGTTTACTATAATAAGCTCAGTTTTGCTCTTTACAATGACCACAATGCCTCTTTTTTTTCGTTTCAACTTTAGGCATGTGGTTGGTATACTGTGAAGGGGAAGGGATGTTCTGCCTACTGTGCCGTGTTCATAACACCAATAACAAGCACAACAAACAGAACACATCCATCTTAGCACCATTGACCAACTACAAGCACAGCGCTGTTAGTGACCATGCAAGAGCCAGTGGACATACGTCAACAGTAATCCATGAGTTGCAGAGAAGGAATTCTTCCTTAGCTAACCAGTACAAAGTGGCTCACGAAGTGGCTGATAAAGTAACCTACAATGCATTCCTGCACTCTTATTGGCTTGGAAAAGAAGAAGTGGCCAACAAGAAACTTCTCTCTCTGATTGAGTTGGAAAAGCACATCAGTGTCATGGAAATGCGAGTTCAAAAATACAAGTGAACAAAGTCAGCAAGAGATGTGCCTCCTCCTTGGTCAACTTCCCAAGGCATAACTAATTTAAAGGGTCAAGGATGCCAAGTGGTTTAGTATCTTAGTTGACGAGGTGACAGATTGTGCTACCCTAGAGCAGCTGTTAATCTATGTTGGTTATATTGATGAGGAAAGTAATGGTGGACGGCCAAATGTTTTCTCGCTCCGTCATCTTAATGTTTTTATTATGCCATGCAACATGCCAGTACAATATTATCCAAGGTCAACGATTTGGAAATGGATACTCGCCCTATCTGTCGAGTAAAAGAGGATGCACAGGTGGCACAGATGCTGTTTTGGGAAAACATCTAATATCACCTTGGACAATCGGGGGCGGCCATTTTGAAAATGAACAACAAGAAGAAAGTCTTGAAAGATCAATCAAACTTGAAAAACTACCTTCAAGAGCCAACTACAAACACAGTTTTATTTGGACTCAAAGCAAGTTTCTACAATGCAGGAGTGCTTACTATCCAAACGGAATGGCTTCTTATAACCCATCAATGATCAAACTTGAATTGAGCGGCGATATACATCCCATGCCTGGACCTACAACAACTGAATGCCCTGTGTGTGCAAAAGTGGCGAGTCATCGGCACAATAGATATGTTTGTGAGGACTGCAAGCAAATATCCCATGCTAGCGCTCAATACACGTAATATAAACACTTAATGCCAAGCCTGGAAATGTGACTGCTGTTCATTACAAACTCTACCCTTCTTTGATGTTATGAACTGGTCTGTATGCAGTGACGAAACTGATGAACCAGTGGCGATAACTGAAAACTCCAGCTTGCAAACATCAGAGCCATGAATTATTGAGAAACAAAAGTGAAACTCAACTGATCTGCTGTTTGTTCATGTGAACATAAACAGCATCCAAAACAAATTTGATGAAGTGAAGATAGTCAACAGGGAACTCAAATCACATATAATTTTTCTGACAGAGACTAAGATTGATTCCTCCTACCCTAGTTCCCAGTTTCAACTTGAAGGATACCTCAGTTACAGGAAAAACAGGGCAAAAGGCGGAGGTGGTTTGATGGCATATTTGTCATCAAAGATAATATCTCAACAAATGAAACTCCCCAAGCAGTACAAACTAATAGAAGTCCTGGCTATCAAGGCTATGATAAATAACAATGATGTGCTATTTGTTGGAATTTACAGACCTCCCAAAGTAATTGGATCCAACTACTATCTTAAGTTGGAAATGGAGCGCAATTCATTATGCATGTGGGCTACAATGAAGTGTAAAACAGTTATTCTCACTGGGGACCTTAACCTTGATAGACTACGACCGGAAAGCACAGAAGGGCAACTTTTGATTAACCTTAAAGAAGTGTATGGTTTTGAGTGCCTAATAACGAAACCAACAAGAATTACATGTACCCCTGCTACTCTATTGGATGTTATCCAAACAAATAAACCAGACCACTTCAGGGCAAGTGGAGTATTCAATCCTGAGATAAGTGATCACAACCTAATTTACGGTGTTATGAAGGATAAAGTGTTCCAGCATCAAAGAAAGGTAAGAACATTTAGAAGTACCAAAGCACTGGATACTGAGAAACTAAATGAAGATCTCAAAGCTGCTCCTTGGAATGTCATGGACACCTGCAATACACTCGAAGACAAGTACGAATATTGGAAGTCCCTGTTTAACTCTGTTGCAGAGGAGCACATGCCTACCAAGAAAATGAGGTTCCAAAGAGAGGATGTCCCATATGACAGCAGAATGGAGAAAGGTAATAAAGATGAAGAGAACATATGCTAAGCAGTACGCTCACAATAGGACTGAGGAGAATTGGGAACTGAAAAAGAAATGGAGAAATGAAGCAACTAAATGCAGACGGAGAGCTATCAGAGAATACTGGCAACAGAAGGTTGATCACTAAAAATCTAAGCCAACTGATTTCTACAAGACATTCAGACCTTTCCTTAATGATAAAAATAAGGGCCAAAACAGAACATGCATCAATCTCAGGACAAACGGGGAGATTGTGAAAGATCAAAACATGGTAGCTAATATCCTGGTGAACTACTTCTCCACGATGGCAGATGAGATGGGTGGGAGGGATGTCAACAGCTTAACAGAAGAAGACTTGTCAAACCCTCAAAGTCTTACAAATATATTAAATGCAAATAAGAACATGCATGGTAATTTCAGATTTAAACCCCTTAGAAGCAAACAGGTGCAGACAGCCCTCGAGAAACTAAATGTTAGAAAGACCTCTGGCTACGATTCCATTACTCCTAAAATGCTGAAACTAATGTCAAGTGGTATAGCAGACTCTTTAACAAAGTTATGCAATGAAACCATACAGAAAGGGGAATGGCCAGAAGCATGGAAGAAAGGCGAGTGGAATCCTGTTTACAAAAAGGATGATCGACTAGATGAAAAGAACTATCACCCCATAACTCTGCTCTGTACAGTAGACAAAGTTTATGAGCAACTGTTGAGTGAACAAGTAAATGGGTACTTTCATACCATACTGGATCCATGCCTATCAGCATACAGAAAAACCTATGGCTGTGAAACAACTTTGCTAAGACTAACCGAAGAGTGGAAGCTGGCAGCAGATTCCAGGCAATATGTCGGAGTTCTTTCAACGCACATGAGCAAGGCATTCGATTCTCTTCATCCATCACTAATTATGAACAAACTCAAGGCATAGGGCTTCTCAGAGGGATCTCTAAAACTGATGAGATCATATTTTGCAAGTCAACAAAACAGAGCGAAACTAGATTCAGTTGTGAGTGGTTGGACAGAGGCTGTCAGAGGCTGCCCCCAGGGATCATCATTTGGTCCGCTATTATGGAACATCTTCCAAAATGATATGACTTACATAGTGAACAGTGCAAGGCTATCGATGTACACGGATGATCATCAGCTATACGTAGCGGGAAATTCAGTAGAATATGTCGAACAATCACTTAATGATGAGGGACAAACAATATCTAGATGGTATGGGGACAATTTCCTGAAGGGAAACTATGACAAGTACAATGCAATGTTGATAAAGAGGGAAAAACAGCAACCATTTCATAAATGTAACATTGATGGATATACCATCAAGTCTACCCCAGACCTCAAATTGCTCGCGGTTACATTGGATGATAAGCTTAAATTCAGTAAACATGTAAGTGATATATGTAAACAGGCAAGCAAGAAAGTTAGTGTCTTCGTACGCCTTAGAAAGATGATCCCTACAGATGCCAAGCTCCAACTATACAAAGCGGCAATTCTATCTAATCTCATGTCTTGTCATAGTGTGGCATTTCTGTAAAGCATCTGATACTAGAAAACTAGAAAGGGTGCAAAGAGCGGGCACTACGTGCAGTATACAATAGCAAGACGGCAGATTATTATGAACTATTAAGTAAGGCAAAGCTGCCTAGTTTAGTAAATAGACACCTACAAGACATACTGATATTAATGTACAAGGTTAAAAATTTACTGGCAACTAAACACATTTGTGATATATTTTACAAGCAATTTAAGAATTATGATTTGCATAGTAGCGATTTTCCTATACCTAGATTTAACACTGTAAACTATGGTAAACATAGCATAAGATATTTAGGACCCTATCTCTGGGGAAAAGTAGACAAAGACCTTCGCAACAAAACAAGCCTTTGTGAATTTAAAAAAGCAGTTCGGGCTGTGAACCTAACAGATGTATTGGACGGAAGATGCAGATGCTATGCTTGCTCAACATAATAATAATACAACCAAGTAATCTTGAACTTATGTAGGTGCCTATTTACTTTTGTAGGTGTCTATTTACTAATAAGTAATAAGTAATCTTGAACTTATTTTTTAAGTAGTTAGACCTATAAAACATATTTTCAATTATTAAGTACCTATATATTTTATATAATATTAGTATTTTCATATTTTATATTTGTATTTATGTTAGTGTCCCCGATTAGTTATCTTTAGCTAAATATTCCGACACTCAAATAAAGTTTATGTATGTATGTATGCATGTATGTAGGAAGGGAAGATACATTTTGATTTTCTTGAGGTCAAAGACGTTCTTGAGACATCAGAATCAGCAGATTCTGAGACTCTCATAAGAATCATCACTGAGGAGCTGAAAGCCTGTGGTCTAAACCTTCCTTTAGTTTGTGGTTTTGGCTTAGATGATGCTAGCGTCATGACTGGCAAAAATAATGGTGTTGGTGCCAGACTTCAGAAAGTGTGTAGCATCATGGTGTGCAGTCACTGCATTAACCACAGGCTTGCCTTAGCATGCATGCAGTATATCCAGACCATTGAAGTTACCCTTCGTCAGTTGTGGAAGAGGCTGGAGTATCCAAAACCCTGTTCAGCATTTGTGAAGTCTGTGTGTCACTTCAGAAAATAAAGCTGGCTAATGCTAATGATGACCCTGCAAAACAGAAAAAGCTGTCCAAGTCTCTGCAGTGAAGATACAGAAAGCTTGAAGGACAAGGTGGCTTTTAACTGGCCAAAGTGTTTCAAGCGTCTGCCGAAACCTTCCTACCCTGATGCAGACATCGAGGCAGTCTAAAGAAGCTGATGCTAGAGCTCAAGGTCTTCTCCAGAGGTTAATAACACCAAGTTTGTTGACACGATGCTTCTACTGAATGCAGTTCTACCTCATCTCAACACCCTTAGCAAGCTGTTCCAAAGAGATCACACATGCTACAACTCCATCAGACCTGCACGTGAAAGCACCAAGCCAAGAATTTCTGAAATCTGGACCTCCTTTGACCTTGTTCTTGAGTTGCAAAACAGCCATTCAGTCAGGTGTGGACTATGCTTCTTTGGAACTGGAGCTTAAAGATGATGGCCAGGTAGAAGCATTCCTGAAAAATATTGTAGTTAACTACACAACTGCTCTCGAGAGGAACCTAGATAGACAATTTCAAGAGGCAGCACCCCATTCTTGAAGCATTTTCCATTTTTGATCTGAGCTGCCTTCCAAAGCCAGAAGATCCAGCCTTCAGGAAGTATACACCAAATTCATAAATGGCGGCCACATGGAACAGCCTGGTTTCAAAAACATGAAAACGAGGCTTGGTAGGCCACGCATCACAGATCACAACAAAAATGGCTTCTTCTAGTCAAGATTCTGACACAGTTATCCTCACCGAAGACAATATTTCCAGAGCTTCTTTAGCTGGAAGAAACCCTTCTTCACTAAAGAATGAAGAACTCAGGTTTTAGTTGTGATGTCGAGGCGATTCACTAAAGGGACTTAAGACGAAGGCACAGCTCATAAAGCGGTAAGCATCAAAACACAGAAACCAATCTAAGCACATGCTCGCATCTTTGTGATTTGCCTCAAGAGAACACATGAAATTTTGTTTCCGTCGTATTTAGAATTCTCTCTTTTTTTGCAGAGTCGACAAGTATGTTAAAAGCAGAAGGGATAAAATGGTGATCAATCCCGATCCCGATTAAATCTACACAAAACGAAAAGCAAGGGTTTCGAACCTTCCAAAAGACGCTGCTGCATCATCAAGTGTGAAATATCCGAGTGATGGCTGGGGTAAATCGCTTGAAAGGATGCCTGCTTTTACCAGAGCTGAGATGAACCAGCACGTGGCAAATTCTGGAAAACGAGTTGCCAATACTGAGCACCATTCGATTCCAACCAATTTGAGAAAAGCTAAAACCTTTTTGCAGGATGAATATTTGAAGGAGATCGAGGCAAACAGCGATCAAAGGTACTTTTATCTGAGGGCAAAGTGTTACCATAGTTTTAAGAAAAGTGAGGCTCCCCATGCTCTTCGTTTTGCCATGTGCATCGTCTCTGGTCAAGTCATCCATGCAAACTGTTCATGCAAAGCTGGCAAAGTTGGTTACTGTAACCATGTTCTTACTTTAATGTTTAAAGCATGCAAGTTCAGTTTATTTGACAGCAAAGCAACAGATGATTTGTGTCAGGATGAGGATGAGCAGGCAGAACTAGCTTGCACTTCCCAGCTGCAGAAGTGGCACAAAAAGGGCCGAGGTGACAAAATTTCTGCCCAGCCTGTAGTGGAAGTCACTATCTCAAAAACAAAACTCAATGAAACTAAGAGTAGAGACGGAGTTAAATGCCTCTTGTATGATGCCAGAGCTAATGCCCAGCATGATGTCAAAGCCAAAATGATGTTGAAAAAGGCCCTAAAGCAAATCAATCCTCAGATGGGTTTAGCACTTCTGGAAGAAGATGATTCCTCTACAAACAGTTGCGTGGAAACCAAATTCGGCGAGAGTCAGATTGATTCCTATTGCAGCTCTCAATTAACTCATACTGAGGCAAACTTTGAGGCTACTGTGGACATTTCATCCGTGCCTAGAGAAATTGTCGGTAGAGAAACAGAACTTACGTATCCGAGGTTTCCTCTAAACCCATGCAGTGATTTTGTCTTGCCTGACAACTTAGACGATTCAGAAAAAGCACTCAATACCCTTGTTGTGGATGAGACAATTATTAACAATATTGAAGAAGCCACAAGCAACCAGTCATCCTCAGAGCAGCGGAAAAAGGAACGCAAGTTCAGATTTACGGCATCTAAATTTGATTTGATTTCAAAAAGGCAGAGGAATCACGAAAACTTTGCTGCAGACCTTATTAATCCAAAACCAATTACTTCACAGTATGTTGAGCATGGATTAAAACACGAACCAATTGCACTTCAAGAGTATGAAAAAATTATGTTCACTTGAAAGACACCGGTAAAGGTTGTCAAGAGTGGTTTTGTTGTTTGTTTGGACATGCCAATTCTGGGGGCCTCACCAGATGGCAGAGTTGTGGATTTTGGATGCCAAAATCATTTTGGTCTGGCTGAGGTAAAGTGTCCGGAAACCAAGTTTCAAGTCACTCCACTACAAGCATGTCAGGACCAGAGTTTTTTTGCGAGGCTGTAAATGGATGTTACAAACTTAAACGAAATCATGCATACTACACTCAAGTGCAAGGTCAGATGGGCTGTAGTGGAGCCTCATGGTGTGACTTAATTGTGTATACAAAGAAGGGAATTTCAGTGGAAAGGATCCCTTTTGATGCTGCCTACTGGGCAACTCTGAAGCTTAAAACATATTACTTTACCCATTTCATCAAAACTGCAGCCAAATACTAAACTTCCATTAGGTAAACAAATGTCTGGCATTGAAAGTACATGTTCATTTTACTTTTATATACATAATAACTGTAAGTTAAGCTTACTCCTGGTCAAGAATGGTTATGGATTAAAGCTTTTAAAGCTCCAATAGGCATGTGTTGCTCAACATCAACTTTCTCCTGGTAATGCAAAACTTAAACAACCACAAATCATGAGAGTAAAAGGGATTGATCACCAAAGACAAATAATTATGGTTTTGGTTTTTCAAAAAACCTTTCACAGGTACAACTAAACAACATCTACTGTATGTGGGAAACCAAATGAGGGGATTTGGTATTGATATTGAAGCTTTAAAAGTTGAGGAGAGTTGATGTTACATAACCAAATATGATCAGGTATAATGTGAAGTCATTTTTTAAAATAGTGATCAGCACCTTATTTTTTCAATTTTCATAGTGTGCAATGTGGAAATTAGAAATGAATGACAAATATGAAAAATTGACATACATGTTTGCATGATTGGCTGCAAAAACAGAATAGTTAAGTTACAGTCAGCACAAGAATTTTTTTTCATTATAATCAGTTTGTAAATATTCACAAAAGGTAGAATATTAAGTCACACAAGGTGATTCAGATGCAGGGCATTTAACTTAAATGTAAAAAAATTCTTTTTTATTTATAAAAAGATAGGGATATTACATTGTGGTAACATTTAATAAGGAAACAGTCACTCAAGGCTCATTCAAGTTAAAACATATGCTGATTCTGTACAATATTGTGGTACAATGTTATATTTTTTCACTGGATTTGAAATAATCATTTTATATAAAAACAACCCTACGACCTGCCTGCTTGTCACTGTGTGAACTCGAGATTAATTTAAGTGCTAATAATGGGATCCTTCATGTTGCAAAACATGGCACACACACCACATTTGATTCACTACCCCAAAAAGGCTCAGTGGAATAACCCCCTCAAATATAAGAAAATTCTTCACCTTATTTATAGCCCTTTCCACATGTATTCTTAAGCTAGCAATTTCTTGTGTTGCAATCACATCTTCAGCTGACATCTGATCAGACATTCCCAGAAAAGGAGGGACGTTCAAGGAAACACCAAGGGGTAGAATGTCTTCAATAGTAAAGCCTTTGTCAGCCATTACAGAGTCCCCATTTGAAAAGGGAAGTTTCAAGAAGCCACTTCGCTCTACTATTTCCCTGTCAGCTATACTGCCAGTATAGAGTTGGTCAATAAATGTTAAGAACCCTTTAGGTGAAATTCCCACCAATGCCATTAAAGTGGTATGGTGTTTATACAAGCTAAACAATTCACTATTTAAAAGAAGGCTGCTAGACATTTCACAGCGGATCTCGGTACAGTCAATAATGACCCTTGTGGTTGGATACTTTGCCTTCAAATCCTGAGGCATTGTCTCATTTACTAGTTCTCTAGAAGGCCAAATATTTATATGACCAAGTTTCAAATACATAGTTTATCCAAGAAATAAAGATTCTGCTGATTCTGCTCAGTTGGCTGAGAAACGTTAAATAAGTGAGCTACACGTAACTCGGCAAAACCTTGCCTCAGTCTACACAATGTCAAAAAGAACTCATCTACTGGTTTTAGAGACCTTTGCCTTCTTTGTTTCACAGGCTTAGCATTGCCAGCAATTTCCTTTCCAGACAACCAGTAATTTACGTTTTCTCCCCTGGCACCAGGATCCAAAAAGTCGTATGCCACCATAGTCTCATAATTCGGAAACCCTGTATAAAATGCTGTTAACGAGTCATTTGATGAGATGTTTGTTAATGACAACATCTGTTCCTTAAGTTGCTCGTTTTTCTGTTCCAGATCCACAATTTTTGCTTTTAATTGCAAAACCACTGCTTCCAGTTCTTCAATTTTTAAAAGAGCTGCAGATAGCTTCTCTTGAAGCTCGGTTATTATTATATTATTATGCTCCTGTCGCTCCAGTGTTTGCGGCATTTCTGCTGTTTCCGAAAAAGACGTCCCGTTGGCCATATTTGTAGAAGATGAATCATTGCATGTTACTTTGCTGAATTCGGTCACTGGATACATAACTTCGCTAAATTCTCTCACTAAATTGTTTGTCACGGTTGTAGCCGTGAAACATGGAGTTGGCGGTGGCCGTTTACGAGGAGAACTTCACTTCCATGCGAAGATACTTGGCACAGCTCCTGGTTTGGGACTGATCCTTCCATTGAGACTTTTCTTCAAATCTTCAGGCTTAAAATGCCTCGAACAAACCCTCGTTCCTTCTGATATAGAAAAATCCCTGCCTAGATCTTTTTTTTTGGATCCACTGCTTTCTGGTACCTGGATCATCTGGAAAACGAAAAAAGGATATCTTTTCCCCCGTATCTTTGTCTCGCTTATCCTTCTTCGTACACAACGGAACGCAACATTGTGTTGGCATCTCTCAACTAACCTCCGAGTAGAAAATATTCTTGTCGGCCAAAGTTGTCCCCTACAGAGACTAAGGGAACCTTTTACCCAGTTATTTTTCAAAAGATAAAAATTTCAAATATCTTCGCGTAGTTTTTACAGCTAAGACACTCCAATATAATATAAATCTAAGTGCGCTTCAAGGTTCAGCTGGCCTACCAAGCCTTGCTTTCATGTTTTCGAAACCAGGCCGTTCCGCGCGGCCGCCATTTATGGATACGGTGTATGATGTGGATGAAGTAAAAGTGCTGTGCAGGCAGTTCCAGTTTGACAGAGATCACACATTTGTGAAGTGGTAAAACTTCAAGTACCTGATGCCATCATGGAAGGTACCCTCTGCTGTTCTCAGGGGGAAAGATGACCTCTCTCCAACTGAGTTCATTCTAAGAGAAGTTGTTAAAGAGCAGGTGGCTCACAGAATCAACTTCCCACAAATCATGGATGCTGGTCAGATTTGCCTTATCCAGCCCATGTCTAATGCAGTTGTGGAACAGGGTGCAAGTGCAGTGGATAGGGTAAAGACAAGTTTGAGAAGTCGACTCAAGAATGACATGATGGCCAGCCTGCTTTACATTTCTCTCAATGGCCCTAATCATAACACTGAAGAGTGCACAGAGATGGTTACAGAAGCAACCAAAGTCTGGAGAACAATGCACTTCAGAAATCTGCCATTACTTAAGAAGCTCCCAATGGTTGGAGGATCAGACCATGAAGGCAGTCTTCACCATCCAACCACAAAGACTGACATTGGTATACAGGTGGAATTTCCAGATGACCTTCAGGCCTCTAGAACTGAAGCCCAAGAAGATGGTGAAGTATCTGTGGAAACTGAACTTGATGCTCAAGTTCAGGTTGTAGCTCAGGCAGTTGCCAGCAATGCTGATTTGTGTCATGATGCACTGGATGCCATGGATATGGGAGAGGTTGAATCTGGTGTTGATTCAGACTTTGAGTTTGATATGGATGATGATTTGTTATCTCAAAAACTTGATCAAACGTATGTATATTGAGTCTATTGAGCTGGACTCATGGATTTCACTTTTAATTCACTGAGAGAAGTAAAAGGATTTTAATGATGGGAAATAATAAGTAATGATTGTATTAGTATTGGGAGACAAATAAATATCTTGTTATCACTGTAATTATCATTATAGACTCCAAAATATGCCCAAAAACTGACAGAAAAATTACGCATTTTTCCCTGCTGCAGTATGCCTAAAATGCATCTCCAGAGACCTATTTTTTAAAAATTTTCCACAGGGACATGTCCCGGACACCCTAGTTGCTTGAGCCCTCCAGGCTCTCGCAATACACGTGCTGACTACTTCAAAATTTTGGCTGACTACTTCAAAATCTGTGGAGAACACTGCTTTGAAGTATTATTCTAGAATTTATCCTGTTGGACAGTCGCCAAAGTTTTTTGAATCACGCCACGTCACAGTTATTTTCTCTCACGCTTACATACATCATGATTGAAATTTGTACCTTCAAACTGTGACGTTGATATCTCTAGCATTTTCTAGACCTACAGTCAGTATTAAATGATGAGAACTCTTCGCTATTACAATCACCTTTACACTCTGGTATTCCCACTTTTCTGGCACATAAAGTGCCTCTAGCATGCATTAATGTCACTTCAAAGCACCTGGGTCATGAAAAGTTTTACAAAGGAATTTGAACTGCTTGCCGATTTTTTTTGAAAGACTCAAATTTTGCTCAAATTTGGCATTACTGTGTTCTTATTGACCTCCTGAGTGCAAGGAATAACATATTACACTGCCATGAGGGAACATTCTAAAACATTTGGGCATGATTGAGAGACCGAAAAAGCCCACAGATTTGCCAGGAAGTATGGCCAATAGTGGCCAAACCAATGCCAAAAGTCCTTTATTTCTAGGATAAAGAATACATAGACACTAAAAATCAGAATTGCTGACCCAGTGCCAAAGGACATACTACATGACAGGAAAGCACCATATTTCCAGCATACAGAAATATGCTTTTCACATGCTTTACAGCCCAGCAGGCAACAACTTTATGTTATCTCAGTTAGACCGAGCTGAAAATCCTATGTGGAGGATCTCAAGTGCTCTTATGAATTTTCAATTCCAGATTACAGGGAAGAATTTGTATGTCAACTAGCTGGCCTTGACATTCAAGTTAAACCACCTGAATTCAAGCCTTCCACAGTAGAGCCTGGGAACGTAGAAGCTGCCCACATTGTAAATTAGTCTGCCACAAGAAAGTTGTGTAAACTTTGTTATGCAGCAACCAAGGAGCTGACAGTCCTCACATACTGTAGTGCACCAGTGCGAGGCATACCTAAATTGCATTCAGGACAAATATTGTTTTGAAATATGGCAGAGCAGACTATCCGCAATAAAGTGACTAAGAAATCCAAAACTATTGTAAACACGGCAAAACGTCAAAATTCCTGTTTTTTTTGTTCCCTTGCTTAATTTTTTCTTTTCATACTTAAAAAGTGTCATTTTGTGGTTGAAATTTATCTTCAGGGGAGTAGGAATGTCACAGTGGGGACAGCGCCTGTCTCCCAACAACGTGGCCCAGGTTTGATTTCCAGCCCAGTGCCATGTGTGGGTTAAGTTTGTTGTTGGTATTCACCTTGCTCAGAGGGTTCTCTCCAGGCCCTCCAGTTTTCCTCCCTCCACAAAAACCAACATCTCTAAATAACAATTCAACCAGGATAGAGGACCTGCATGAAAAACAGCCAAGGCTGATGGGGTTACCTCTCTAAATATAGTGATTTATTTTTATTATTTATTTACACTTCGAGACTCATTAGGCTTAGTCATTTCTAACCCATGAACAGTTTACTGCAGACATTTTTCTTTAGCGTCAAAAGTTGCAAGTTTCTTTCAATAATCACCAGCACCACTGTAATTTGTCATAGGATGCGCTAACTGTAAATACTACAACCTTTTTGGATTTTCAATGGATTTATGTCATATTTTCACCAGAGAAGGGTAGAAAGGATTGAGCTTCATTTCCTCTTTGAACAGTTTTTCTCAATATGTAAAGATATGATCTTGTTCAAGTTTTTCTGATTTTTTGGTATAGAGTGACATTTTTATGGCACTAATTAATCAGTAGTAGCTTATTAATAAAATTAATGACACAGAGGTATGACTCTGCCCTTGTAGACCTGACCAATGGGAGGGAAAATGTATGACTGATGCTTGCCTTTGAAAAAGTGAAGACCATGAGAGTCTGTCTGGCAACAGGAGAAGGGAGTTTTCTGAGTTATCACTATAGACCTACTGTGAACCTTTGTGCAATAGCCAATAGCTCAGGACTTGGCAACTCAAAGCAGACAGCTAAAAGACCAAGAAAAAACTCATAATTATTGGAAACAGAAAACCAATATTGGGGATCCAGAAAAGGAAGAAGGTGAGGCTGTGAAATGAACACTTAAATGCCTGCTGATTCAGCTTGAAAGAAGGGGAAAAGGTCAAGTGCAACCCAGCAAAATGAAAGTCCCTCACTCCCACAGGAATACATAGAGGAGAGGAAAACAGAGAGCGAACACTTTGAGAGAATCAGAATGGAGCAACACATTTGTTACACAATTACAAACGTAATATTAAACAATTTTAACACAATTAAATTATATTTATTAACTTTCATTAATAATTGAGTATTTGATAGTTACAGAGAATAAGTAACAAAGTGTTACATCTTTTGAATGAAACTCAGCAGTATGCTGGCACCAGATTTGGGACATAATCAGAAGTTTTGTTTAATTTAGAATTACCAAGTCATGAACAGACAGAGACATTCTGGTCCATTGTATGCTACCTTTCTTTCTTCCTTCCTCCTTTTTTTTTACGTGTATATTAATATGTTCCACTTTGTCTGCTCACAAAATATAAGCGGCACACCAGCTTTCTAGAGAATTTCAATAGTATAATGCTTGACTATGGCCCCAAAAGGAATTCCTTCAAGTAAGTAAATTAACGATTTATCAACTTGACATCCCCAATATCCTGTTGTATGTGCCTACAACATGGCACCCTTGAATGTTCAGTAACAAATAAAATCTGTTGATTGAAATTTCTCTAAACAACAAAAATTTAAGGTGAAATTCAACTTGCACTAATTTTTTTATACCTGGGAATTTTAGTGTACCCAACAACTGATTGACTTGTTATTGCCATCATGGTTGGTTTAATTCTCTAAAAAACACAATCTGTCCTATCTTGCAGTATCTGGATTATTTTATTGCTGCAGGGCCAGCCAATTTAGATATTTTAAATTGTGCCCAAAATCGAAATACCTCTTTGTCTGCATGTAGGCTTTTTGGCCTTCCATGTTCAATCTTTTAAGATCCCTAACAAAGCACAGCTGCCTTTCAAAGTGCACTGTGCCAGTTTTGCTCATCAAGTTTCTTTCTAAAAGCACACCTTGCCTCTCATTGGTCGAACTTGTTACTTGCATCATTAATGCTCAACAAAAAATTATTCCCACTTTTCACCAAGATACTATCAATTGATACTAGTCTTTGGAGGTTAAACATCAAAATGTATGCTGTATCCAAACTGCACAAACAAACCTGGATTAACAAACACAAATGGCTAAATTCAGTATAATTCCTGTATGGGAAGTTATTTACCAGCCAACAAGGTCATCAATCCATGAAACAAAGGCCATATCTGTTGGAAGCAGTGACAACTAATGCCTTCCTAATGGTGTGCAACAAAGTACAAGTTGACACCAGCACAGACAAGCAGCCACTCAACCTCCTGACTATAATTTTTTGGATATAGAGGAACAAGTAAATACATTGTAACTGTTTCAACTAGGTTGTGCTCATCTCTTGTGCTCTCTTGCACTAAGACTCCCTGTAGCCACATACCACATCATAGATTTTAATATTGTTTTTTTCCTTCTTTCCAACAGTTCAGTCCAAATGTTTCTTTTCTCTCAAACAAAGACATCATCAGCTATTATGAGGCAGTAGGAAATTTGACCACGCAACTCCAATTCTAAAAGACTTCCGCTGGCTTTCTTTAAAATCACAGCTATATCTCCATGATGCAGTGTTAGTCTTGAGTGCATGACTGGCTCTGCCCCCTCATAACTCATTGCAGTTTAAAAAACATGGTGACCTAAGCAGTTGTACGACCCATAGCTCTAAATTCCTTCACGTCCCTTTATTTAAATCCAGATCTGGACAGGAAGTCTACTACCATGCAGTCAGCTTATGGAACAGTTAAGACAACTCTCTTAAACTCTGCAACTCTGTTCCTTCTTTTAAACATAAATTAAGGGCTAATTTACTCACCACTTTCCTCAAGTCGGTCTTAGTTTTCATTTTTTCATTACCACAATTTCTTCTTTTATACTCATCTTTATCTCATAACTTTTAGTGTCTGCTTTAAACTTATTTATATATTCTACTTTTATTTGTCATTGCATTATCGTAACTTTTAAAAAAGCCATCATTCTAACTTATGTTGCCTTTAAAATTTATCATTGTCAGTGAAAAGCCCTCTTTAGGAAGTTTCAATAAAGTTTGCATTAATTACTGCCATAATTAGCCAGAGCACCTCATGTAGATTAATAAAACTTCTGCCACCAAAAAGAAGGTCATAACTCTGTCCCCGGAGGTCTTTAATATAATTCACAAGCTACATAAGTCGGTTCAAGGCAACACAACCAGAGATATCCCGCTTCTCCACACACTTTCCTCCAGAGAGGTGCTCATACCACTATATGACGGAGGAAAGCAGGATCATACGTTAGGGTTTGGGTTTGACGAGAAAGGCCGACTATTTCTGCGGGAAAAAAAGGATCAGTTTGTGGCTGAAGTTAATGAAGCAATTAGAAAGGGGGAAATGCCACCCAAATCAAAGATTCCCAAGCTTGTCCAGCGAATTGCCTGCACCCTCCATGTCTTCAATCACACAATGGAGGAACTACTGGCCAGTGTACCATCCACACAAACACTGACAGCAATAGCCAGTTCAACCTTGGAGAAAGCAGCATGTGAATCATCTGGAGTGGCAGAAGGAAATACTGTCAGGTAAACCACTGGGTCCCATAGAGTCATAATGATATCAATCATTCAAACATGGCAAAAGATCAGCGCGTGCAATAGCTGTGGAGAAAGACAAACGTTAACCCATCTTTTTGTTACCTGTTCTAAAGCTCGGCTTTTTTGGTCTCTCTTTAGTAATTGATGGAGCTCCAAAAACGGAGATAAGATCACTCTCAATAAAAATGAAATTATATATGCCGTGACAGATAACTTCACTCATCATCTTGACTTAAACCTCTGCATGACTATAGCCAAATATTATTTATATACTGCCTCAAGAAAAGAAGAGTTTTATTTCAATGCTTTCTTGGCGATTTTAACAAACAAAATTAAAATTGAGCAACATAAATCTAAGTCACACTTTAATATGTGAGAAAGCCTCCTATTGTAGCTAACCCCCTACATGAAAGTAATGTAAGATATTAACAAATTGTAAATAATATTAGAATGGTAAGTTTTGTTGGTATCGTTAAATTGTAAGTTACGTTAACATTGTAAAGTAGGCAATTTTTTTATGTAATGTAATATTATTGCAATAACAAAAAAAACTGAAAACACAGCAGAAGAGCGAGGGCTTTGGACAAATTGTGGAATTCAGAATTTCCCGAGAGAGAAACACCTCCAAGTTTTTTTGGAAGACAAAGCATAACCCATGGCCCAAAAGTGCTAATGTCAACATAAAGGAATTTGACATTGCTTGGGCAAAACCAACAACATGATGATGTAACAGCTCTTAATCTTAATTTCAATAATAATAATAATTTCATCTCAGAGTAGGAACAATACAAGCCAACAGATTGTCATTTCAATTATGTTTGCCAAGAAATTAGACTATGTATTTCATTTATAGCGCTTAAAGTTTGTCATTGCAAATTGTATATAGACACATTAATACAGTTGAACCTCCCGTAAGCAACCACCCAAAATGTCAAGCCTAGGTGGTCACTTAAGGAAGGTGGTAGCTTACAAGAGCTTAGACCATAAATTATTGGGTCAAAATTTTGCCTTGTTGGCATAGGTAACTGCATAGACTTTTTAAATGTTTTATGTGAAAAGGAAATTTCGGAAAAACTCCAGTACTTCCCATTGAGAAATTTCAGTCTCTTGTACAACCCAGGAATGTGATGTTACAACACCTTATTATCCAATTTTCGCTCCATTATCTGTCAAGTGGTTGTTTATGGGAGGTAAAAAACAAAGAAAATTTCAAACTTTTAGCTCTAAAAGTAGTCTTGGTCACTTACGAGAGGTGGTTGTTTATGAGAAGTTCCAAATATAGTGATTTGGCTTGGATACATTTGGTGTTTTGGAAAACTAGTCGCTGAGGAGAGGTGGTCGCAACCGAAGGTTTGACTGTAATTTGAATAGCATTAAAAATGGGTTTTACCGAAATAGTATTTCATGTATTCTTAGAAAGAAGGGGACTTAAAGGCATTCAGGCTATGCATGTAAAATGAAGATAACAACTGGGGACTACTAATCTTCCTTAAACTTACAAGGCTATAATAGAGGCTTGAAGTAGGCGACATATAATACCTAAATCTTGCTCTCGCAATCAAAACATTGAAAAAGTCAACGTCTTGCAAAGCCTTGCATTTACAATTTGCCACCGGCCTAACATAACCTACGTTACAGCTGACATTAATACACACAACATAGAGAGATTTCTTTTCCCACCGATCTCAATTGATTTATGCCCGAACAGCGAACTGCGTACATCTAACCTCAAAACGCAGTTTGACCTTTGTAGTACACGTGGATCTAAAGGTTTCTAATAATCCACTACAGGACTACAGACTGTAGTAGTTTAATACTTAGAACAATTAGAACAATCGATTATTCATCCACTACAAGACTATGGACTGCATTAGTGTTCCATTTTAATACCTAATTCAATTGCTTATAAATTCATCCACTCAGACCACAGTAGCCACAGGCAGGCTAAGCTCTCTATCAGATTACCTTGGACATGACTCTTTCTTATAAGCGGTGTTATGTTACAAAGATTCGACTTTTAAGGGTTGTATGGAAACGCAACGTTAGTTTTGCTTTAAAAGTCAATTGTTCTTCTATTTTCTGAATAAAATCTACCTACCCTGTTGCTGTGTTGTATTCTTTGTTGTTTGTCAGCTCCTCAGGTCAATTAGACGCAATTTCAGAGAGTTATCGTGATGGGTTTCCACTGCTAAAATAAAGACCAGGCAAGAAACTGATTTCCGCTCAAAGTGAATAAATCCACTGAAAATAACCTTGCCAATTCAATTCCTCCATAGAATCAAAGAAGAGATGTTCCATATCAGTTCACTTGCTACGCAGTTCCGTCCACAATGCCTTCATTACAAAGATTTAGATTGCTTCACCTCACAAATGTGAGACTCATCTAAACCGTTCTGGACCATTTCACGGTCCGCATAGTATGTTGGGTAACTATAATTAGCCCGACACGGGTAGTCAGCATCCATTTGTCGACAGCCAAACCAAAATGCTCCCCAGGTCCCCTAGTGCTTTATTTGTCAAACCCACCAAGAGGAGCATTGTTTCCATCGACCAATCAAAATGAAGTCGAGTCATGTTTACAAAAGTGAGATCTTTCATAAGTTCAGAAGAAACCCATTGCAGCTAGGCAGCAAATCTTTTTGGTATTTGTAGAAAAATCTTGTTTCTAAGCACCAGGTGTCAGTTCTTCTTTTTCATGATGTAAGTACACTGTTGTGAGTTTTATTCTGTGCTTTTGAACTCGTAATTTGCCTATTGAATTTGAGGTGCGCATATGTTTTTCACAACTCGTGATTTTGCTCAGTTGTAATGGCTTTGAAATTTTCTGGTGGCATTTTCAGGATTCAATTGAATGGCGGTCAACATGAAATGATGAAGCCTGCTGCCAAAGGCCATAACCTTCTGGTTACGGGCCAAGCTGGAGTAGGGAAGAGTGAGGTTGTCAAGCGCAAAAAAGCAACACTTGATGCACATGGAAGAACTGTGGGTATAGTCTGCTCCAGTGGTATGTCTTGCCAATTGTGTGATCGTGGAATAGCATCGACAGTTCACTTGCTCTAAAGTGTTATGACTGCTGATTTGCCATGGTGTCAATTGATCGACAAATTACCAGGAGCTTGAGCTGGCCAGGGGTGGAAGTCTTGCAACTGAAGCAAGGATGTAAGATTATGCTGGCGAGGAACTTGTCAGACAACCTAAAGAATGGAAACGTGGTTTTTACTGGTGTTTGGGGTGACAATCTTTTCATCTTCTTTGAAGGTGTTGGTGTGGTTGATATTGCCCAGCAAACAAGGATCAAGAGAAACTTGACAGGGCAAAAATAGCAAGTGTCACACAATTTCCCCTTGTTTTAGCTTATACTGTTACCTGCACGAGTCTCATTACCATTGTGCACTACTCACAGGATTAAGTTTCCGGATTAATTTATGTTGCTATTTTAAGAGTCAAATCTCCTGAACAAATTCAGATTCTGGATTCTAGTCTTTGACAGCTTTTAAAACCACCAAGAAGACCAGTAAAAATTTGCTTTTTGCAACATCTCAATGCCCCAGTCTCATCCTGCCAAAACATGTCATCCTGCCAAAACAAAAATATCAATTATGATATTTTCTATTCCATTAAAGATTGATATCAAGAGTATGAAGAAGACAATGATCTCCTCTCTTTTCCTTTAGAACAGCTAGATGGTCCTGCAAGAGCATTATTTGAAGATGATGAGGTAGTAATTCCAATGGAATTGACGGAAGTGCACCACCTGCTGTTGAAACAAGTCTATTCCTGCAACTCCCCCCTGAAGAAATTATGATGAGATTCCTGGATTTCTTGCCATCCATGAAATCAAATGCTGTCTCCACCTTTTGCAAAGTGAATGCAATTGACTGCTTGTTAAGTGAAAGCTCTTTATACATGGTGAAATGTTGGCAAAGCTACTGCTAAGAAAGCCACGTGGTCAAAAATCCAGACGAGATTATAGTTGAAATTGGCAGTCAAGGGTTTACCAGGGTGAGGTCCAGTCTGCATGAGGTTTTTAACGGTATTGAATTTTCACGCCATGTTTGTGCTCATTTGAGGCAACAGCAAGCATGCCATCCTAAAGGGTTGTGGGAGTTCAGCTAGCAACTTCGGTGTACTGGGAATTTTTGGAACAGTTGGTTTCTGTCGTGAAACAGCAAAGAGAGGAGAAGGCCATCCATTTTAATGTTGATCAAATGAGTGGAGCAGGTCAATCAAAAGTATGGCATGTTGGTGGTCGGGCTGTGAGGAAGGTTCTAAATTGTTCCAGAAAATACATTCAAAGAAATGTGTTCACAAAGTGCAGTTCCACTCTGGCCAAAGTTGAAAACCAACAGACAGCTTGTCAATTACTTGAAGGGAACGTCATCGAACCGAAGGAGGAGGAAAATGGAGGAAAATTCTATGTTTCCTGACGTGCTACAAGTGACAGAAGGCAGACAGTACCGTGAAAGAGGACAGTTGCACATTAAGCCTATTTATGTGCGGTGGATGAAGACTGGAAACTAATATTAAATTAAAATGGTGGCTCTCATTTATTGACAATCCATAACATAGAAATACGCAAATTCTTGAAATCGAGGTTATAAATCATTTAACTAGGAATGTAAATTATTTATTTTAAATAGAGGTAATCCTTTTTGTTCTCAACAGAAACTTATTGAGAAGCTTCTGTTTGACATTGCTGTACTATGTAAACATGGGGGCATGCCAGTTTCCGACAGATTTTCCAAGAGAATGCCACAAAAGGAAGAGTGTAGAACTACAGAAACGAGTTTTGAAAAGGAAATAGGAGGAACAAAGAGAAAAGTAATACTGTATCACTCCAGGCATTTCTTTAATTATGCCTTTTCGAATCTGTTACTCAAACAAACTTAATTTATGTTTTGAAGTGTTTTGTAATTGATTTATTAATACTTCAGCCTTAAATTCATTATCATATCAAGAAATTATTTCTATACCTTCATGAAAGATGCCCAGCAGATTTCGTCTCAAATATCTACGTATGTTTACATACCATTACACTACTTGTACACTACTTGGATCTTGTTGCAAAATGGTTTTGTACCAATTTGTCCAATGACTTGCTTTTAACATGTTAAAATGCAAAAATGATGTTGAAAATGACAATTGAAAGGTCTTTAAAACAGGAAACTCTCAGAAATACTAAAGTGTTACATAAATATGTGCAATTCCTTATAAAAGAAAATGATATCCCAACTTGACAGCTCAGGACTCTATCATTTAATTTCATTTCATTAAGTGAGACTTTGAATACATTTTTTTAGTTTTTTGGGGGTTTGTATTTCTTTTTCTTTTTCATAGGAGATTCTGCTAGACCAAAGTGACAACAAAAACATTTCTTATGGTCATCTTGTTGACCTCATTAACCAGCACCAAGGCACTGCTCCACTGAGTCATGTCCACAACAAATCACAGTTGGTTGCACATAGTGAAGTGTATAATATCAGAGTTTCTGCAAGGTCAACAAAGACAGGTATTGCTGAAGCCCTGCTGAATGCTATTACACAGGACACATCTATCCCATTCACATCCCCGGTGGATGACAGAATTTTCAGGGTAGCAGAAAGAACAGAATCTGATTATGAACACATCAGAATACAGCTTTCAAGAGGTAAATGTAATGACATTAATTTTTAAATGGTAATGGTTCTTCAAAAACTACTGACTGCAAGTTAAGAACTTTAAGAGCACTGAATATTAGAGAGTCTATTCTAAAAATTGAGAGAGCCAAAGAAAGATAGTCACCTTAGAGACTTTTTTCCGTGCATTCCTTCGAATGATGGCCTTATGTACACATGGGTGCTGTTACAGGATGAATTGCTCTTGGAAGTGATGGTTGTTTGACCCAATCTAAAAGAGTTCTGTGTTGATTGCTGCTGCAAGAAGGTTGGATTATCATTCTGGCCATTGCATGAATCGAGCTAACAAAAATGATTCTCCGCACAGTCTTGATTCACAATCCAGGTTTAATTACTGTGCTGGGGAATCTAGTCATCTTGTATTGAACCAGAGACTGGAATCCAAGGCACATTGATTGCAAATCAAACCACAATTTGGAAGACATGAAATTCTTGCTGTTTCCTTTAGTTTCATTGGCCCAGTGGCACATCCAGATATAGAACTTGTTTAGCTTGTGGAGTGTTAGGTCATCAGATGAATTGAAGTATAGCTTCCCATTAACTAAGGTTACAATCTCTCTTGTGTGCTGAATAAGTTCTATAACAGCATCCAATTCATCACCATCATTTCTGGTCTTTTTCAGGTGTTCCCGATACTTCTGCAGAGCAAAGAGAACATTAAAATACAATGAGTTAAGTACATGTTGATGGAAGGTAGTAAAGAATTTTAAATCATTTCTTGGGTAAAAATGATTTTAAAATTGTCTTTGGGGTTTTAGATCAAGTACTTATGAATAATAATAAAACACACATTGTTCAATACTAGCAGGAAGCATAGCATACCTGACTGATATATCTACCAATACAAAATAATTTTTCTAAACAAGAAACATCATAATCTTACGGGAATTCAATCAAACATGCATGACATCAAAATAATCACCTCTATTAGAAAAAACATCTTTGCATCTATCATATCTTCAGCAAGTTTGCTTCTCATTATTCTGGCTGAATCAAGGTTTTTAAGTGTTGGATGGTCAATTTCTCATGCAGTGGGAGTGAGAAGCTTTGCTGGTCCCAGTCAAAGGCACTTCTGAACTGCTTCCCATCCTTATTGCTCTTGTAGACATTATTCCTAATTACTGGGTTGCCATAGGTGAACCCAGTCATAAAATGGGAACAGGGCAGTCTCCTACGTAGAAAAATGGTTTAACTGCACAATCCTGCTTGTGCTGCCAGTTTTTAGAGTGGAAACTTCAGGTTGACTTAACAGTGAAACAAATGCATTCAATGTGAACTTATTTCGACTGTTATCCAGTACTGTTGGTCGACTGTAAAACCTTCTGAGTGACTTCAGTTAGTGCTTTTTATCTGAGGCTATTTAGCTACACAGATCAATTCAAGAAATGTAGAATCGGAGAGGCACAGTGATTATTTCAATCCAATGCCTGATATAAGCAACGATACCTTCCTGAAGGAACTGAAACCAGATAACATGAAGGAAATCATTGGAGCCATGATGCAAGAACACTCAGTTGAAGTGAGATTTTAAATGTTTTCCCTGGTAATTTGTAAGACTGTTATTGAGTACCGTTGTAAGAAATGCAGAAAGAAGCCGGAAATAGCGAAGATGAGAGCACGTGTTTGGCCACCTCCGCCTTCAAAAACATGACAGCTAAAACCCGAGCCCTGAGAAAAACCGTGGAAGCCCTCCCACAAACGCCAGCGAAAAAAGCGGAACTTTTCCAGACAATTTCTTCAAGCCCACGCACAAGAAAAATCTTGGCAAAAAAAGGACCAATGAAAACTCCCGAGGAAGTGGAAGAAATTTCATCACTTCGAGCTCTTGTGGTCGATATTTCTGAAAGCATGCAAAACATCAAGACAAGCGAATCTAAAGATGACAAAGCTGCCTACTCAGCTTTCAAAAGTCTAGCATTTGGAAAAAAATGTTTCTGAATGCAAAGCATGCAAATCTCTCTCCAAGCTAATAAATGTTGGGCGCAGAAGCCTGAGTACAGGAATCAGAGAAAGGGCAAAAATTTTGTCAGGAGAGAAAAAGAGTTGGCTAGATCTAGAGAGGAAAACTAGAGGTGACGCTATCAGCACAGAACACAAGCAGCTCATTTTCAACTTTTGGTCATTTGAAGCAAGCAGGCTAACAGGAGACAAAAAAGATGTTATCAGGAAGAGAACAGGAAGAAAACAGCACATCGAACGTGCAAAGCATGTGCTGGAAAAAACGCAAACAGAGGTATTTTTGGAGTTCCAGGCACAATACCCGAAAGCAAAGATTAAACAGCGCAAATTTGAGAGTCTAAAACCATTTTTTGTGCAGCCTGCAAGAGAAAAGGACAGAAGATCCTGCCTCTGCAGGAAACATGTAGAAACGCAAATAGTGTTTAAAGACTGTATGAAATTTAGAAAGGCAGTATCCCAAAGGAATGGTTCCAAGGCAGTACTTCTAGTCATGCTAGTCAACCTGACTCTTTGTTTGAAGCCTGAAGGCCACAGCCATCACAGTCTGAAAAGCCTGACCAGAGAATGCAGTGAGTGTGGCATCAGTAAATTTGAGCTCCTCCCTGAAGAAGTCTCAGAAAAATCTATGGAGGAAGTGACATGGAAATGCTATGAATATGTATCTACTGGAAAATTTTTATCCAATGGACAGGAAAAGGAAAAATCGCACTTGTGACATAGAAGACATCACCAAAGGAGTTATTTAAATACTTCCAGGATCTTCTTAAACATTACCCCTACCATTCAATGCAATTTTACTGTCACGTCAGTAAAATATAGTTAATGGAACATGACGCACGTAATCAGTAAGCCTTTCATGGCGGCGTTGTTTTCAATTAAGCTATTGTGTAGGCAAGCTCCCAAGGCCAAGCAGACTCTGAGATACATTGTATTCTAGCTCAAACATTATGGCTTTGTTACCTCTAGCATATTATAACGATTGATAGCATTGGCCAAAAATATTAAAGCGCTATTCATGGCTAAGAGTATACACGTGTAATGTTAAGCTGTCCAGTAGTACAGCTCTTTCTACTGGCCTTCCCAGCAGACAAGCATCTAGCTATAAAAGCTCAAACAAACTGTTCAGAGTTCACTTTGGTGTTCTGTTGTACAGCACAGTTAGTACTTGCTATACTATTGTTAAAAATTTTCCCTCCCTCCCTCCCTTTGGAGAAGAGGTTGGTTTGCTATTTCTTATTCTAATAAACTTGGGTCACTCCTGTGTGGTGCGGTTAAGTCTGCGCAGTGACTTCCCCCAAGCGTCTTGGCTACGTTGCCTATGAATATCGCCCGCTACCAATACTCTTGTCTGATCCAGCACGTGCTGTCTTGCAGTCAGCTCGTAGTGCTGGGGAGATAAGTGAGGTTCTTGTTTCATGCAATCTCCGGAAGTCGCACAGGCTTACCTAACGCAAGGCAGTGCTCCCCCATTAACGCCAATTTGGGGCATCGTTCGTTTTAATTAGTAATTTGCGTGATAACCAAACAACAAGTCACGATTAGATTATTTTGAAAGGAAGTTACATTAATTCATGGCTAAATGGCAAAGGGAACAAATGGAAAACCTCACTGAGCACCTTCCTTCCAACGAGGTTGTCTGTGTCCATGATTACTCTGAAGGCTACAGCTGCTGCCAGCAGGATGAGCTGCAGTCAGAGTACTTTGATGTGGCAAAAGTTTCTCTACACATCACCATCCTATACCACCATGCAGTGGAATCTGTGGATGGCAAAACAAACATAGAGGATGATCCAAGGATTGTCAAGGAGCACCTCTTTGTGATTTTAGATGATGATGTCCAAGATTATCACGCAGTGCACAAGGCTCAAGAATTAATAACTGGATATCTTGAAAATCAGCTGCACATGAAGATTAGCAAGCTTCATGAGTTCACAGATGGCTGTGCTGCCCAGTACAAGTCTCGTCACTGTATCAGAGATCTGTCTTGCTGTCTTGCTGACCATGGATTCCTGGTGCAAAGAAATTTTTTCGAAACATCGCATGCCAAGGAAGAGCAGGACGCTGCTGGAGCTAATGTCAAACAGGTTAGCCATGCAGTGCTAAGAAAGACAGCTGTCATCAGGAATGCTAAGGACATGAAAGAGTATCTCGAAGAGCATTTCAGCACTCCAGCAGCCTCTACATTAACATCAAGATCCAAAGCAGAGGGTCTTGCTCGTAGGTTATTCTTTTATGTTCCTCCAGAAGGTGATGAGGCAGTTGTCAGACGCAGACCAGACAGAGCCTTTAAGGAGCTGAAAGGCATCCGGAAACTCCACTGCCTCAGGACGACTCCCGAACGGGGAAGGATCTTCACCAGAAGCCACAGCTGTTAATGCCTTGACTGCATTGGTGGTGAGGAGGAGAACTGCCACAACAAAGAGTGGTTGGATGACTGGCAAGATGTTAAGCTGGAAAGAGAATCTTCTGTTGCAACAACCAGGCAAGCTGTTGAGGAAACTGAAGCTAATCTACTTGACACTGCAGTCAGGGTTGCAGACCTTACTGCCAAGGACAGTGTAGTTGCTATTGCAGCAGCTAATGACCCTGACTATGACTACTATTTAATGAAAGTGAAGAGTGATGGTTTAGTGGAATTAGATGAGCCTACAACAGATGACTATGGGTGCACCTTCCCCAGAGGTTCTCTTGGCCTTAAAGGATACTTTTTTGTCAGATATAACATCATTGACATGACTTATAAACTAAACAAAAACAAAACGGCTTTTGTGCTTGCCGGCACGGTGCGGCATGTTTGCGGGGAGCTACGAAAGCAAAGAAATAGCATTTATAAAGTGCCTTTGACTGTAAATGAAGAAATAATGGCTTCTTCATAATTGTACATGCTTTTTCCAGTTATTTTTGTTGTATTTTAGCCAGTATGGCCATGCTAACAACATTATATTTTCAGGTGCCACGCCCACAAAGGATTCTGGATATTTACTGAAATAAGCTGTAAATGAGAAATAAATAATGAAAACTCACGTAATGTTTCTTTGACGATAATTACTTAAAATCTGGGGAGTTATGGTAGTCTAGGTATACTTTACACATTTTCATGAAAATGCACCTTGATACACCAAATGAATGTACATGTGTATTGTACTACAAGTCTCAGCTTTTCCTTGATTCTTTCATATTTTTTCTATCTTCTATTTTGCAGAAATTTCAGTGTGTATAACATTATCAACCCTTTCACTCCTGAACTGGCCAAAACCAGCCAGCCGGAAACACGCTACTATTCCTGAACCGGCCAAAACCGGCCAAAAAAAACGTCATTGTTTACGGCTTCTCACCCCTCCCCTAATAAAGATTATATGCTCACCAAATATTTTTCTATTGTTATTGAGATATTGACCAATCATATTGCAGTTACTGCGCATAACAAAGGCCTCCCTAGGAAGAGATAGAGGGATGCAAATTTTGTCTTCCATGACGAACAAAGCATGCAAACATGGCGACAGTGAAAAACAATTTCTGTTAAAGAAATGTGAGAACATTGTCGTTCATGTGCGAAAACCACATAGTTTATTATCAACTTGGAGTTGATAAAGCAAAGACACTTCCTCTGTGGAAGGAATTCGCTCTATCAACTCCAAATTGATAACAACCTAAGTGGGAAAATGGCGAGGCGAGTAGATCCTTTAGATGTTAGTTTCGATGAATACAGGGCAATTTTCGGAGATTCCGATGAAGAAGACACTGGAGATATTGATGGAGATAGTTCTGATATTGATTTTGAAGGCACCGATGAAGATGGCGAGGAAATTGATGAAGAAAATGGCGATGAAGAAGCCGCTGAGAGTGACGAAGAAGAAGAACAACAATGGACGGATGACCTCAGCAACATCGCTGTTGATGAATTTTCAGCACGATCAGGAATTGTTGTAGACGTTGGAGCCGACCCTAAAGCTGATGATTTTTTTACATTCATGTTTGGTGAGGATCTTTTCGACAAAATCGTGGAGGAGACAAACCGCTATGCTCGCCAAATGTTAGCTGACAACAAACGTCTTGGTCGATGGCGCGACGTAACCAAAGCCGAAGTGAAAGCTTACTTTGGAATGTGCGTTATCATGGGGATGAATATTCTTCCCAAAGTCGCTGATTACTGGTTGGTAGACATTTTTATGAGCAACGAGGGAATAAAGTGAGTCATGGCAAAGAACAGATTCGAAGAAATTAGCCAATTTTTGCATCTAAATGATACAAGTCGGGAACCCGAACGTGGAGAAGCAAATTTTGACAGGCTTTACAAATGCCGCCCTGCTTTGACTGCTGTTTTGAGAAATGTTCAGCGCTGTTATTTGCCAACAAAAAACATTTCTGTCAACGAGGGAATGATAGCGTTTAAAGGAAGACTATCATTTCGCCAATATTTACCAGCTAAACCGACAAAATACCGAATAAAAGTGTGGATGGCGGCTGATTCCTCGAACGGTTACGTTGTAAATTTTTCTGTTTATTTAGGAAGCGAAGGAGAGATTCAAAGGTGACACAGGCTGGGATATGATGTTGTAATGCATATAGTCCGTCCGTTTTTCAACAGAAACCATCACGTTTTTTTCGACAATTTCTTTTCTAGCCCTGTTCTTTTAGGTCATTTACTTGCTCAACAAACATATGCTTGTTCGACAGTAAGATGCACACGCAAAGAGCTGCCGCGATGTGCTAAGAATAAACTTCGGGAGCCAGGGCAAACGATTACGCGGCAAAGAGGGAACCTTTTATTTGTAAAATGGCATGACAAGCGAGACGTGGCATTTTTGTCAACATGTTTCGCCAGAAGAGCCTTCTCGGACCGTGCAGCGCAAGAAGAATGGAAGAAACATCGACATTCAAAAACCACGTGTCTCGGATGTCTACACAGCAAACATGGGTGGTGTAGATCGCACTGATCAGTTTCAATCTTATCACACTGTTGGAAGACAGTCACGAAAGTGGTACCGATACATCTTTTGGTTCCTCTTCAATGTTGCTGCTTGCAATGGATATGTTCTGGAATGCGAACACTGAAGAAGAAACCGTCAGCGAAAACGACCACAAGCCGCTTTTCGGTTGGAGTTAGGAAAGCGCTTGATAAACAACTACTCGTATAGAAAGCGACCGGCCAACCAAGTGCCTGTCCAAGAGCCAAGACAAGACCACCAATTGGTTCAAATGGAAGGCAGAAAGAAAGAATGTGTACAGTGCAAATCTGCTGGCCGAAAAACCCCGAAAGGCTATCCAGTGGAGACGAAAAATAAGTGCCAACAGTGTGGTGTTGCATTATGTAAAGTGCGGTGCTTCGTCGAGTATCACAGTGAAGATGCTTGAACATTGAAATTCATTTTATAATTTGCCATTTCTGATATATTGACTAAGCAAAACATTTAAAGATACAACAGGAACTGAATAAGCCATTTATTTTCTCTCCATTGTACATTTAGAAGTGATAAACTTGTCATTTGGCCTTTTGACCCAGGAGAAGCTTGGAACTCAGACCGCGGTAATGGCGGTAAATTCAAATTTTTTAATGAACATGAAGTTTCGAGCGACTGTACTTCAACAGCTTTTTTTGTGTGTGTATTTTCAGCTTTCCATAAAGAAGAAATATGGCAATAGCTGTTTCAATAGGTATTGAGAGATTCTTCATCAATGTATGTTTAGCATAAATAGAAGACTTGATAATAATAATACAGGTGAATGATGGGAGTAATTAAAAAGGCTTAAAATACTTGTTTCAATTAAGTAACAATACATCTGAAAATTCCTGTAATTCTCACCCCCTCCCCACTAAAATATGACAATGAATGAGTGACTTACTGACTTCAGGACTGACTGTTTGAATTAACAAATGGATAAGCGAGCGAGCAAGAGATTTTTTATCGTTACATGTTTAGCATAAATAGAAGACTTGATAATTGTACCAGGTGAATGATGGTGGTATTTAAAATGGTTTAAAATGCTTTTCTCAATAAAGTAACAACACAGTACCAATCAGAAGAAACCTAACAGGGAACACCTTGACAGAACACGTTCTGTTTCCATTCCACAAGCGTTCTCGTTCCCGTTCCATATCCACTCCATATCTGTTCCATATCTGTTCCGCATCCATTCCATATCCATTCTTTATCCGTTCTGTTCTTTTCTGTTCCCATTCTGTTAGCGTTCCATCAGTAAGCATTCTTGGAACTCATTCAGAAGAACAAGGTTTCCGAGAACTTGTTTACAAGATTAGCGACGCTCATTTTCAATTCATGAAATAGGTTAAAAATGTCACCTTATGCAAGAATACGAAAAGTAAACTTAAATTTTCCCGGTAACAATGTGAGTCCAGTTACTCTAAAAATACGGGAAGATGGTATTGTAACTTGAAGGCCAGAAGTCTTTCTCCAAAACGATACAAAGTAACTGGTAGTCTGTGAGATTGCCCGAGGAAAGGAAGAAGCAATCAGCTTGCCAAGCACTTTTAACGCCATTGATAAAAAAATGCAACCAAACTTTCGGCTCTTGTTTTTACACGAATACTTTCAGTGAGATTTTACATTGAAGTATAGTCGAAAACTGTTCGGCGAATATGGCAGAAACTTGGCTGGAGGACGTGAGCATTGCAAAGTAGTGACAAAAAGCCAAAGTGAGCATTTTGTGATATTTTTAGCGATGTTGTTTTTACGGGCAAAAACTCAGTTAAGATCGAACATTATCCTCGCTGATCCTTCTGTAAAGTTGGCAAACAACACCATAATAAAGGTCAACCAAGACATAGATGTTTTGTTTTATTTCTTTTCATGTGTAAACCTTTCAATCCCAGTCTAACTTTACTCATCCATCCATTTCCTTATTTGGACATAGCTTGGGTTTGTTCACAATAACAAAATGGCCGCGATGAATACAAAATGGACAAGAAGATGCAGGGAAGATGCTTACTTAGTGCATGTAAAAAGAAATAAAATGAGAGGCTCCAAGTAGCCTATACTCATGTAGGCTCAACTGCAACCGGTTTCGTGTAATGGCGGACAAAAAAATCGTAAGTTTATAGCAAATTTTTTTTGATCTTAACAGTCATAATATTCAATTTTCATTACATTGGAGAATGTTTTACACTAAAATTGGCTTCTGTGCAAAAAATGTGGGGAAAAAATGATGCAAATTTTCGTCGAACTGGCACTTTAAGTATACTGTAACACATAACATGTCTAGTTCCATTTCCATAATGAAGTCATCCCTTCCGCATAGGTCGCTTTTTGGGCATAGATAGAAATAAAGATAGATTAGCACACTGCTCAAGCGAAGTTACATTTCCTTAGCCGTTTTTAAAAATTTTGTAAACACAACTAACTTGATTTTGATTGGTTGATGGAAACAATGCAGCTCTTAGGGGGTTTGACAAGTAAGGTATGAGGGGACCCAGGGAGCATTTTGGTTTGGCTGTTGAAAAATGAATGCTGACTACCCGTCAGGCTAATTATAGTTAACCAACATACTATGCAAACTGCTTACATCAATTACTTATTCACCCACTATGGGACTGTGGACTGCATTAGCACTCAGTTTAATACTTAGATCAATTACTTATTCTTCGATAACTGCAAAAATTCTTGCATACTCATTGGCTAATTTTCATTGTCAATACGCAGACATAAACATGAATTGATAATTATGCGATTTTTGCGATGTTGTTATCATAAAAAAACGAGTTGACCTAACTTTTTCATATGGCTGTCCTGCTATTGACAATAAATTTCGTCATAATATTGTCAAAGTAGTCTATGGATCCACAGCTGCTTTGACAATGTTATGATGAAATTCATGATCAATAACAGCACAGACGCATGAAACACTGACATCAATTGGTTAATTCATCCACTTCGGGACTGCAGACTGCAGTAGCACTCCAGTTTAATGCTTAGATCAATTACTTATTGGTAATGAATTTCGTCATAGCATTGTCAAAGTGGTCTGCGGATCCACAGCTACTTTGACGACCTTATGACGAAGTTCATGTTCAATAACAGGACAGACGCGCCAAAAACTGGCGTCAGTTTGTTGACTCATCCACTTCGGGACTGCGAACCACGGTAGCACTCTAGTTTAATACTTAGACCAATTACATATTCATCTGTTCACCACGGTAGCACGTACCCACGGGTTTCTGAGTAAAAGAACGTTCTGAAGGCAAGCGTAAATATCCTCTGCACTATACTTTGAGTACGTTCGCGAAAGACCAGCTGTCCAGCCGCACTTTATTAACATTGCTTTTATTCCGTGTTAAAAACACTTATAAGCCTAACAACACATGCAAACACGATGTCAGAAGCTTACCTCGACATGCAGGACACCACATTTCTCATGAAGCCGCGCGCGTCTTTGACCCATCTTGCGAACGAGCGCACACCTCACATGCAATGCACACAAATTACAGCCTCAGCTGAAGCTGTATGTTGCTGCAGTCCGCTTGACCTGTGAACCTGAAAGTTACACGTACCATTTAGTCTCATAAATACTGTTGAAAAGCAAAACGAAAGACACAAACTAACTAACCAGCCGCGACCACGCGCTGACTCGAAGACCAACACAGCTGAGTTGCACGTATCTCGTCAACTCGCCGCACCTACCACGTGACTCGAACGTCTGTCACTCACGAAATGGGGGCCCAGAAGTGGATCGCAAAAGTGATTTGTGTACACCCGGGACCCCGGGGGAGGGATTCCCATGTAAAAAGGACGGGGGAGCTCGTCGTACCTCATAGGGGTTAAAATAGCGGTTTTGATACTTCTCGGGGTGTTCAGCCTCAAAAGCTCCACAGCGAGAGCTTTTGCAGTACATCTACATCTGGACATCACATCGGCTATTACCTTTTAGGGCATTAAGCCGAAAAAAACTAGTGAGACAATCTCAGATAGTGCAGAGTGCAATTTACGGCTCAGATACAGTAGTCACACAGGTCTTGACCCATGCCGTTCTCTTCCTTGCTGGTCAACTAGGCCTTTTCCCCTTGCAGAGTATGAGAGGACAAAAACTTGATAAAACAATCTTAGCAGTGTGTATGTTTCATGTTTGTATTTTCTTTCAAGGCCCAAAAATAACTTACAATTGCCGTTTGTCAAGACGGCTTTGATTTTTATTGTGGTGTTTTACGCTGTTTCAGTCATTTTAAATTCAACAATACGCAGAAGTGGTAAATGTGACAATTTTACTTTTCACGCCAACGTTTGTAACTTGTTACTTTTGTTTTCCTCGCCAAGGTATGCCACGAGATACCCATATGAGAAAGATGTGTATTTTTTACTAACTGCTGGAGATAAATGGAATACAGTTAAGCATCAGAAAATAATCGAAGACGAACGATTTTGCTTTATTTAATTTCACCGATAAGATCTAATCTAATTATCAAATAGTCACGTCGAGTCACGGAATAGTGCGTTCTTATTTACGTCAAACTAATACATAATGCTATTGATTGATACAACTGAGGAGCGTTTCAACGAGAAGTATTGAAAGTAGCGATCGTTACTTGGCCGAAATTATATCCTACGTCGGTGGCCGAGTCACCTCAAAGACTGATGGAATTAATTGACGGTTTCAGTGAGTGCCATGCAGTCCACGGCGATAATTTTTTGCGAAAAAATATGTATAGTTTTGTCGTGTTTTCAAAAAAAACAACGTACGATACGTTTTGACTACCCTTCCCGCAAGGCCAATTGATTAATTGAAATTAATTAATTAAACGAACATTAAAGTTTACACCTTATGGCGTTAGCACTTAGCGAACAGCAACCCCCATAAACCATCCCAATAGTGCACTCTGCACTAAAAATGACGGGAGAAATGTTTTGTTTTAGAATTCATACCTCCTAGGAGTGAAAAAATAAAACCAGCCACGCCCACAAAACAGGATCTTGGTACCTTTTAAGGGTTCTTTTCAAAATTTCCCCTTCGGGCCCGAGACCTGACAAACTCTATTTGGCTTATGTTCCTGTCTGATGTTATTTTCTGTACAAGTCTGTGTCAGAGGGAACAAATTATGCAGCTAGACACAGTCGAGCGTAGACAATAAAGACTTTTGGCGCAGGACAGCCCCAGGAGGACAGAGGCCATTGTTAGTTTCCCAATACGGGGGAGGGGATGGAAGAAATTTTTGGGTAATCAATGTATTCTTGATGGTTTTAAATCTCTGGGTTAACGTCGTTTGTGATGTTTTGATCTAAAATGATCATCGATTGGTTAAGTCGAAAAGAAACCTGATGAAAGACCCATGAAAGCTACTACTTCTTACTTATTTATCCTTGTAATGCCCCACAGGGGGCCAAAGGCACGGTCAGCTACACGTCATTTTGTGAAGACATGTCTGCAAGGCTTTTAAATGCCATTAACACTAACTTTAAATAAACAACTTATCGGCTACAGTCCACAGTAAGCTGTCTCAACACTCGAAAGTTCGCAATATTTGCACAACACTAGAAAGAAAGCACATGGACGAACATGGAGATGACGTCATTCGTCCCTAAGGAAAAAAAAATTTTTTTGAGGGGGGGGGGGGGGCAAATTGGTGTCCATAGAAAGATACATACAGGAAAACTCGATTTTCCACCATTACCCGATTAGAACTACGTTCTGTCAAATGCAATAACAAATTTCGAGATTTAGTCTGGCGAATTTCTTTTGAGCGAAAAAAGTCAGTAGCAAGTTGTAAAAACTGCAGGAAACCTCAAGAAGGAAGCCATTAAAGCGCACGTAACTGACGTGCGAATCCAGTTATAGGTGGACACCCACGTCATCGCATACCGATTACGTGACAAATAGGCCCGGGGAGAACCAATTACGATCGAGAATGTTATTATAGATAGGATAAAGAAAATAATCAAACTTAGACGAGCGCGCAGTCCGATTTCAAATTACTCTCTGAATTGTACAACGGGAGGTCCAATTGCTAATTGATCAGGTTAGATTAGTCTAACTCTTTTAAGAACTCTTTTTGATTGAAAAAGTCAGTAATGTTTTCCGTAAGTTTGAAAATTGCGGGGAAATTTCAGAAAGCGCACGTAATTGACGTGCAAATGGCGTAGGTATCGAGTTACAAAAAGTTGTAATCGGATACCCACGTGATCGCGCGCCGAAAACGTGCCAAATGGGCGCGGGGAGAACCAATCACGATCGAGAACTTTGTTTTAGGTACGATTAAATTCAGAATCATAACGAGAAGCAAACAAGACTTTTCACTTCTTTATTTATAGTTATCAGTTAGGCGACTGGGTACAACAGTTCAAACGAAGTTCAAGATATTACTAAAGGGCAAACTGCATTGACTGATGAGTTCTTAGCACCTGACCCATGTGATCAGGTTTGAAATTCTCCTTCAACTATCAATACCAAGAAAGCAAACAGGTGATAAGAATACAACAATTCATCATAATTTGGAAATTATTTTGAGACATCGTCAAACTCTCTCAACTTATACCACAAGCAAGATTAGAAACCGGTTAGGAGAATCTGTGTTCACATCAGGGTTAAAAGGCGAGGAAAAACACAAAGGTCTTGAAAAACACTTAACATTCTGCTATATACAAACTGGCCTGGGCTTGGCAAGCTTTCTACTTTAGTTACTTTAAAAACTTAAATTATTGAGCACAAGAGCGGCAGCATTTGGTGAAGATCAGTGAGGTTCTTTCGTTAATGGCATACAACTCGGGTTACAGGAAGTATGACAGTTCTGATCGAGAGAAATGGTTCTTCTCATCACTGGGTGCTGTGGGGTATGCTGCAACCAACGCATCCTGAAACAAGACCAATAAAGACAGTAAGAATAAAATTTCTTTTCAATATATCAATACAAAACTGGACAGTATGTTATGAAATTTGACGGACTGAAACGATCTAGTTTGTTCAGGCTGTCACTTCCTGTCAAACCATCAGATCGTCGAGAGTGCAAGCAAATAGACTATTTTCACGCTCACGGCATTTGACTGGATCTTGCTTACAATGGGGGAGCCTTTTCAAAGGTAAACAACATTTACCTATGTTTTCCCCGTAGGGGACTGAAGGGGCGCGGAGTTGGGGTGGGTAAAGAAAAGATATATGAGTTGTCGACCAAGTGTGCAGTCAAGATGGCTGGTTATTGACCACGTTCTTTTTTATGCGTGTTTATGGACCGAGACGGAGAGGGGAGTTGGGGGGGGGGGGGGAATACTTGATCATGGGCTATGAAGATTTTACGATAAGTCCGTATGGTCTTTTTACGATAATTGTTTGTTAATCTTAAATTCTCAAGTAGCACAGAAGAGCGAAATAACATGGCACACGTCTAAAGTGAATTCTTAGTTTCTAGCCCTGATCGTAGGTGAATTACATTCTCCTGGCTTTAACATTCAACCCGTCAAACAGAGGACCCTCAAACCAAATTTCGAGGTAGTTTTACCTGAGATCCAATATACAAGCTGTTGTAAATCTTCCAGTAGACATCTCGGACTTTCCGTGCTGGGTGAAACATTCCCTGGAAGAAAAAAAAAGTTCCTCAAATATGAGACTTCGTGAATAGTAGTTAATTGTGTATTAACTTGTTACAACTTGGATAAAAGATAAGATAAGATAAGATAAGATAAGATAAGATAAGATAAGATAAGATAAGATAAGATAAGATAAGATAAGATAAGATAAGATAAGATAAGATAAGATAAGATAAGATAAGATAAGATAAGATAAGATAAGATAAGATAAGATAAGATAAGATAAGATAAGATAAGATAAGATAAGATAAGAACTTTGTTAACGTGTCGAAGTCGCTAGCATACAACCTATACTAATTGGGGACACCTAACTACGATTACTTATCTAATAATTAATAAAATGTGAAGTGCATGTACGTAGGTAAGTGTTTTAAAATATATATATAAAACAAACAATGAATCATGCAGTAAGATCAAGTGTTAGTTGTTACATGAAGAACAGTCTCTTCAAATACTGTCCAGCAGGCTTATGAACTCAACCAATTTGATGCGCTTTTTAAAAGTGTACAATGATTCAGAAGATCGAATAGATTTGTTGAGTTTGGACGAAATGACAGGGCCTAAATAAGTCAGGCTATGTTTGACACCAAAGTACGTGCCTATAGAACTACATGTATAATCATGGGGAAAAGAACCCAGCGGATCAAAGACATGCCCACATATTGTTCCAACCACTCTTATAAAATGTGTGTAGGAAGTCACCAGGACAACTTGCATAATGAACAACAATTGCACAGCTTCTCACCTGTAAGCAATAATGGAGTACTTTAGAAGGACCTAAAGCCACTCTCATTCCCTCAATAGACTCCATAACGGCATTAACAACATGAGGTGAGGTTTCAAAGATGTTGGGCCACACATAGTTGATAAGGTGAGTGAGGGCGTCTTCACAGCCAAACCCTGACACACCCAGGGCCATGTGTTTTATAGCTGCACAGGCTGTCTGCCGATGAACCAAATCCCTACAGGAGATAAGATATGCAAACATTGAGAATCCAGCCCTGCGGTAGAAAATGCATCCCATTTTCATGATTGAATTCGTTGGTACTTTTAAGACCTATCCCTTATATCTTGTGATACACTCTTACAGATGTACCCTTTGACAGCATGCGAATATCTTTATGGATACACTATAATAAAAATAAATTTGTGCTCTTCACTAAGTCAACTACAATCTTGGTCAGAATAAAATAAGAAATAAAACAACCCCTTCCCCGAATCAACGATGAACTGGCGCTAAAACCAAAACGTGCCATTGTTTTCATCATTGAAATGGGGGGAGGGGTGGTCTTAATTTTTCCACGTGGTGAGCAGAAAACACACTTTACCCAGCCGTTGCTTCTGTCTCGTGTATGTAATAAAAAGTTAACTCATTCTCTAACCTGTCCATGAGAGCGTCCTCTAACAGAGGCGTGACAGCGTAGATGTAATCTTTGCCCATTTCTCCAATGTATTCAAACAAGAACGAGAGAGACTTCAGGACACCATTCTGTACGTTCAGCTCGGGTACACGGTACTCGTTCATGAGGGCAGGGAGAACAGTAAAGGGCGAGCATGTTTCGGCGACAATGGCAATAGCCACAGTGGTGCAAACTCTGTTTTGACGCTCCTGTACTTTAAGGTTGTTAAGCAGAGTGGCGAGTACGTCCTGGGGACTAGACAACATTTAAACTACGTCAAAACAATATTACTGCGGTATCTCGTTGGTATTTGCATTAGCTCAAGTATCAGTGCGGTCAACCAAGCCTCTAAACACGGAGATATTTTAATCCCCGTTGAAAAGACATCCAACATTTGACCGTCTAAAATTCTACACAAACGACATAACGTCACAGAGATCCGCATAGCACCTCTGATGGGTTTTCGTTCGGTGCAGAATTTCCAAGCACTGGTCTTCGAACTTTACCTTTCATGTAAAAAATTCTACTCAAGTTAACAATTACATTACGAACAGGGGATTTGATACCGCCGAATCAACTGTCACTTGAACTGTCGTTTGAAACTTGCAGCTGTATATGTGCACTCATCAATTCATTTAACAATATTATTGCATTGCATTATAGCATTGTAAGTCACTGAGAGTTTGTAACCGCGTAAGGCCGAGGTGAGTTAAATAAACTATCTTGTCTATCTTATTCCAAGCTCATTTGGTACTTGATTAATGCTATGACATCGCTACAAGCAATCCTTCATAGGCAAAGTCTTCAAATACAAAGGGCCAGCAGTTCTCTGTTTAAAACTTACCCAATAGCTTTGGCAATGTAACCAAACGTGTTGACAGTAGCTCTTCTGATGGCTTTCTTGTGTGCTTTCAGCAGCTCAAGTAGCTCAAAGCAAATTCTCATCCACTCACGAGCACCGACATGTTCAGCTCCTCTGTCTGCGATCCTACCCACAAGGTCAATGCAGTTCTCCTGTACCTTCTCATGCCTGAAAGCAAACAGCTTACGATAAGCTTGGTAGGTGAGACTGTTTAATTGTAACCTGATCATGGGGTTACTCAACAAAGAAACATTAGTTATCGAAAACTCTCAATGTACTACCCTTCCTAGTAAAAGTAAATACAGTAACCAAGGTTTGTTCAGTAAACTGCTAATGAGAGCACAGACGTGATGAGTTGATGTTGGCAGGACTTAATATTGAATGATCAATATTCTAGTGTGATTTGGTAAAATTTTTGTGACGGGGCAACAAGAAACATAATCACGATGTGAAAATGACGTCATGATACATGGAGTTCACAACCATCATTTTTAGATGCTTGAGCTGTATTTCCAGTTATACTGGTCAATGAAAAATATAAACAGCACAACAAATTCCAATAAATGCTAAGAAGTATCACACCTGTTCTTGAGAATGGGTGTTAGTCTTGGAAGCAAATCTTTGATGGGTGGAGTCATTTTGTTCATTCCAATAACATTGACAATTGCCTGCAAAGAAATCACACATACAAACTTAGAAACTAATCAAATTAACCAACTACTCCTACAATTTCTTCAATTTCTGCTACATTGTATAAAATTTAACAGCAGTATGATCAGTTATAACCCTACAATTGCTACAGCTTCCACACTACTTTGTTTGCTGTTTATCCTTCAACATACCTTGAGGGCTCCGAGGATACTGCCCAGTACTTCTGGGTACTCTTCTCCCAGGTACTCATACAACACCACGCCCAAGTGACCCATAAGCTTCTCCTATTAACAAAAACAAAAACTTAAGTCAGTGTCTCTTACTGAACACAAAACCGCTCAGTTAACATTTGTTGGATACTCATTACAAGAACTTGCATTCCCTCACTACAAAAAATTGTCTATTCTTGACATAATTTGCACATTCTCGTGTTGAGGAAACCACAGGCATGCCATACTCAGGATTCAAAAAAAGCGATTGAATTTGAAAGCTGCTACAAACATCTCAAAAAAAAAACCCAAACGATGCTATAAGCCATATGGACAACAGAGACCAAGCAAGGTGAGTATATTTTCTTTATTTTACACAAAAGAAGGCAACATTTTACTTCATTGCACATCTAATCCCTTGTCATTTTGAACTCCATACAATGCCTTATAGAGCGCTCAAATTCTCAACGGCCTGAAGTGTAACACAACACCGAGTACTTTAGGTAGTCAGGTCCCGCTCAATATGCTAACATTAATCACTAATTTTCAATCGTTTTCTCTCAGTTACCCAAGAACAAATGGTGATCGTCTGAGGTGACCAGGCGCTGCTAGAGCACAGCCTTGCTTAAGATAACTTTGTTCACGAGCTAACTCACCTCTCCACAAGTCATCATGACCTGTGCAATCCTGGATATGAGATCAGCAGCCTGCTGTCTGACCTTGGCTGACTTGTTGTTCAATCTCCACAGGATAGTACCACAGATCTGTGGTAAATATGGCTTCACTCGCTTACCCAGAGCATTGACGACTGTACCAAAACCATTCAGCATAACAATGTCCTATGTAAAATGAAGTATAACAAACCAAGAGTAAGCTTAACAGTCTTATAAGGTTTCTTCTTGCGAAAGAACAGAATAACAATTAGGGTTAGAGACATTTCAGTCCAGCTTGGAAAAGGTAGGTAAAGCATTGCAATAGTTCAATAAGGCCCAAATGAGTCACCGACACGTCACCGACGCATCTTGTTCATTTTAAGGATAAACAGTGGCCAATGCATCGGCAGACTGTCGGCCAAGACACTGGCTGACTGTAGGCAGATGTGTTGGTGGGATCGGATTCTTTACCTTTAGCACATTTTCTGTGATGCTGTTGAGTTATAGAAACATTAGTGGAAGTTTAGGAGAGTAAGAAATAGTGTGGGAACACTTGCCACAGACCCAAGATAGGAGGCTTAACTCCTTTTATGAGGAGGTAACCTTCCAAGAGGTTCTATTAATGGAACTGGCTTCAGCTATATCTATTACTTTTTCATTGGATCAGCAATGCTTACTATCCTAAAATAAAATGACCAAAATAACGAAAATAACCAAAAACAGTTTTCCAATGGGTTAAGACAACATGTACCTCCTGTGTCTGTTCCTGGAAGGCATACAGGATGCCATCAATAAGCTGTTCCTCCAGACGGGAATCAACATCAGATGAACCTAGGTTTCCCATAGTCTGCAACACAAAAAAATTTACTGTTAGAGGGACCATGAACAAGGGGGAAAAAGACAAACAAGATTCTAACAGGTTATGAACTTACCTTTTCAATTGTTTCCATGACCATTTTTCTGTACTGTTCATTTTCATCTTTCAGATCATCCACTATTCTGTTGATAATCTCTGATGCACCCACTTTGTTTGCCAATTCCACTGTTGTATCAACAAGCTGTCAAATGCATAAAATATATGTAACAACACTGACCAAATTATCAAGTGAAATATGAAGAAGACCGTGGCATTAACCAGTTGAAAGGTCAGAACTCAAATCATCAAAAAGAACTTAATTAGTTGAAAAGACATCTGCAAAACAGGTAAGAACATACAGACAATCCCAATCAAACACCAAGCAATTACATGTGAGGTTTCATTTTGGGCCGGGCACCAGGTAAATCAACCATCTGTGAGGATGATTTTGCCTGCCTGATTTGACCAGGAAAGGTTTTCTTACAAAGAAGTTCAGTTCAAAATGTTCTGCCCTCCTCACGAAAATGTTTATGAAACCCCTGACACATGCAAGCCAGTGACAACTCGTTTTCGTGTAACTTTGATTCAATGCCAAAGTAGCATGAGTTTTTTTAAAGCCAATTATGTAGCATAGTAATGCTAGACCAATGCAAATGCAAATTACTTATGAGACACAATGCCAAAACAAAGACAGACTACAAGCAAATATTGACAATGCTAACCTGTCTGTAATTTCTTCTGTCCAGTGCCATCCTATGCTGCCAGAAATGCTTGAAGAAATCTGGTAAAATTTCATCTTTAATGTACTGAGGCTCTACACCATCTGTTCCACAACACTGCTTCACTACCTGCAAACCAAACAAGTCACAGTTAAGCAACAATCAATTTTAAAACCTCATATGCTTGAGTTGATTTCTACACAAAGTATGGAACACCATGTTGTGTAGCACATATACAGTAATTTCCAAAGCCATTGTAAGATAGGCAGCATAAAAAAAATTCCTAGTCTGAAAGCTACACATCATGTTAAAGGACTTTTTTTGATAGTCTCAACTGAGCATTCATTGGCTTGATCTGCTGGATCATAAAGGTTATCATTCCAAGAGCACAAAGGGCACTGTTAACCAACTTAACTGTACACTTAAGCTGGAGAGAAATGTTTCAGTAATAAATATATTAAGGTCTAAAATTCGTCTCTCAGGAGTTGGAAAATGCTGCACATTTTGGTTTCATAAAAATGTCAATTATCAGTTTACAAGAACTCAAAAACCAAGGATCAAGAGCCTTCTTGTTACCTTCAACACAATCTTCTTCATTTCTTCATCAGGACTCTGAAACTCACGGATCAAGATCAACATCACTTCCCTGGTGTAGTAGTTGGCATACTCAGCATCCATGAGGGGAATGAGGTAACCAATGGCCTTTAAAAAGGCAGCAAGACCCTGGGATAAAACACTTTACATTAGCAAAAAAGCCATTTTTCATACCTCTTACCGTTTATGTCACAAGCCACCAAAAACCATCGACCAGGAAGGAGGAAATATAACTAAATACAAGTACAGTGGAACCTCCAGTTGCAACCACCTCTCCTCAGTGACCAGTTTTCCAAAATACCAAGAGTTTTCCAGTCAAATCACTATATTTGGAAACTCTTGTAAGTGACCACCTCTTGTAAGCGACCATGACCACTTTTAGAGCTAAAAGTTTGAACTTTTCTTTTGTTTTTAACCTCCCGTAAGCAACCACCTTGCTTACAGGAGGTTAAGCAACCACTTACTGGCCTCAGGGGTCCTCATGGGTCCTAAGAGGATAAGTAGTAAGTAGTGGTAGGCAACCGCTTGGCAGATAATAGTGCGACAACTGGACAATAAAGTGTTGTAACATAATCAATAATCAATGGAAATTTCTCAATGAGAAGTACCAGATTTTTTCTTGAAACTGGCTTTTCACTTGAATAAAACATTTTAAAATTTCAAGAAAAATGCACATACACTACACTCTACAAGTCTTAAATGAGGAAAAATTTTGACCCAAAACTCTCGTAGGTGACCACCTCCTGTGAGCGACTAGCTAGGCTTGACATTTTGGGTGGTTGCTTACAGGAGGTTCGACTGTATACGTACATGTAGACTGCTATTTTTGCGTTTTGATGGAAAAACTTAACGCTTTATCCCTCCATTAAAAGTTACTAGACACTGAGCATATTCTATTCATCAACCAAGCCAAACAATTCTGGTTTCCAACTACTTTCTATTCACTGATAGAACACATTTTCTGTTCCCCATGTCAAACCTTTAGCAAACCATAGCTTGGCAGATATTATCACCCGGGTTTGAGTCTAGGAAAAGCAGAGATCACACACAGTCTATATAGGTAAAGAGACATTTAGTAGATATTCACCTTCCCTCTGTGTTGCCTGATACCTTTCCACAGCGGCTTCAAGACACTATCAAACGACTCAATACCATAGGGTGTAGCAGCCTCAGCAAGAGCTGCCAAGGCAAGAGCAGTGATAGTTCGCACCTTCTGCTGCTCATCAACTAAGCCTAGCAAAACCAAACGACACATATGTCAATAAAGGGCTAATATGATCTCCACCTGAATGCCTTCAAGTGGAGGAGGTTTACATTCCTAAAATAACGGGAGTAAAAGCCTTATGACTATTCCTCTTATTACCCACAGTGATGATTAATATATTTTCAAGTGGTAACTTTCCAGACTTAGTTTGCTAAAATGAACCCTGTTTTCAGTCTTTCAAGCAGAAGAATAGGAAGCAGAAACTTGATTATGTGGAACAAAGTTGGAGCTTCTTGGCACCAGTCTATGCTACTGCTATTGACCAAACACAAAACAAAGACAAAAGAAAACCTTTGGAACCAGAGTGGAATAGATAGAGCAAAAATGCCACGTCAATTGTGCAGTACCAGAAAATATTCATACTCCCCCCACAGAAGGGATTGGAATTTCCTGGGAGATTAAAGAAATGTATCAAGCTTAATTGGAATTTTGAGATGTCTTGGAGAAAATCCCTACTGTGGGGGAGGTACATGCATGGTTATTTTCTGGAACTACACAATACAAACTGTTGCACTATAACAGCATTTGATAATGGTGACAAGATGACACCGAAAGTGACATGTTATAGCATTTATTTTTCTTTTGAACTGTCATAAGTAACTTAAATTATTACAGATAGAGAATCATAACATGTAGGATGTTTCCACAAGTTTAAATTAGTAATCTTACCATGTTCAATAATCTCAACCAAGTTCCTCAAGTGAGGTAAGATAGCACATCCCATCAAAATAGCTATCTGCTGAACAATTTTAATACCAGTGTGACGTGCTTGCCACGACTTCTTACTGCGACAGACAGCCTTCAAGAATGGCAGAAGGGATGGAATGCCCAGAGCAGAAGCTACAACAGCAAAGGCTCTGCAAACAACAAATTAATGAAAACAATGAATTTTCTGAACAGCAAAGCGAGCATTCAAATAAGCTGGTAACTGGCATTTTTTACAGTGATAATTAAAGTGGTTTACCTTGCTGTAGTGTTACGGACATACTCATCAATGTTGTCAATGTCAGGCCTCATGGTTGAGATCATTGTTGCCAAACCAGCAGCCTAAAGGAAGTTAAAGTGAAACACTACTTGTAACATCCACAAAACAAAGTAATCTTACCTGACATAGTATCTGGCTTTTTTATCTGTCTTTTTATGGAAAGCTCTTATAATGATTTTACAAAATTGTTTCTCTTTCATTAATTATTTTCTCACTCTGTTGACAAAATTAACTTACTTCTGTAACAACCAAAAAATGACACCTTGGGTTAAGTGTTATCAAAATATAAAATGCAAATTCCGCATTAAAAAATATCTTATTTTGAGGTGCAAAAGCAATTACTTTTTTAACTATCCATGCATGATCAAGTATAGAGGACACATAAAGTACAAAAATTATCACCAAAGGGAAATAGTTTCAACATTTATAAAAGTTCCCTACACTGGTATCACAATGAAGATAACAATATCAGTAAGGAGAATTTGTATGCTGACATCTCTCCTACTAACCTTGGCCAAGTTGGAAATAATTTCACGTCCTTCAACTCTTGCATAGTAATCTTCATCAATCAACAGAGGCTCAATAACCACAAGGATCTGGAACAAACACAATACATTTTAATCCTTGCCTCGTACAAGGACAGTGCAGAACAAAGATATGCATCTTACTGCACCTTTCAATAACATATGAACTCTCAAACAATAGTTTTGTTTACTTGCTGCCATCATGTCATCTTAGCAGACCTCTCAGGAAACAGAAAATTACTTCAGCAGTTTCAAAAGGTCGCATACGCGGGTTATGATTGATTGATTTAGATCCATTTTGTTGGTTTCTTTTTTTGCAAGGTTTGTTCATTGTTCTCAAATCATGATTGATGGCAGCCAAAAATATTATTGTTAGTTAGGATTTGAACTTCACAGTTTGGATGTTATTGAAAGGCACAGTAATAGAAGAGAAGCAGCAAATTACCTTGTGAACAAATGGCCGAACAAGATCATCCAGTTTGTACAAGATTCTGTCAATGACTTTTACCAACAAGTGACGTTCCTAAAGAGAGAAAATTTATGCTTGTTAGTGAGGCTAGAATTACCAAATATATCAATCAACTTAACAGAGAGTCTACTTTGGTTACAATTTCCAGTTCGCCTTCTTGTGGAAACAAGCATTTTAGACACATGTTTAACACGTACTGTCATATACATATTTAAAAGCTAACGTGTTGTGTTTACATGTATCTAAAGTAATTATTACACTTCTTTCAAATGGTATCCAAAACATGGTAAAAATGAAATCACACAATGCCTTGAAAAGACAAACAATTACTTGGTTACTCTCATGTAGCCTCTCATGAGGTACATTATAGATTGCAAGATTTGCAAAAGGAGTGTAACTTAAATGCTAGAGTTGGAAAAAAGTCACCCTTTCTAGGTAAATTTCAGTTGGAAAATAAAGAAATACATTTCAAGTTAATGGAATCTCAGTAGCTTAAATCAGAAGGTGACTTACCTGATCTTCAAGAGTGGGTGACATAAGAAGAGGAAGGATCTGATTAAACAATGGTCCTGCTCCAAACTCACGAGCTTTGTCTGTGATCTGACGCAGGGCAGCTTTTCTCATGGGGGGTGTGCCATTTTTTATCTTCAAAAGGAGTTTCATGATCTTTCTCTCCTTCAGCTCTTCAGGGCTTAATGTGCTCTCATCAACATCAACCTTGGAATACGGACAAACACTGTTAAAGCTACCGTAAGTGTATTAAACCAGTGTACCCCAATGTATATAAGGACACCAGGACCACCAGTTACATCAGATCTTAGATAAACAAAAACTTGGAAATATACAGACGAAAATGTAAGAGTCATGGGTAACTTCACAATCACACAACCAAAATTGTTTTTGTCATAAATACATGGATGCTCTTTTATTGTAACCCCATATAAAACAGTTGTTTTATCCAACCAGCATGCCTTTTTAATTTTTTGATTATCGAGTCTGTAGTGTGTATGTAGTAAATGCTGGGTACAAATAAAAGTTTTGTTGTACACAAAACACAAGTTACACTGTACTAGATGGCGTCAAATCTTCTAAACAACTAAACTGGCATGCGCTAAAACTCAAAATCCCAAATGGCCATACTTCTGCTGTAAAAAGCCAGCTGCATATTAAGAAAAGGCCTACACATCAGACTGCTTAAAATTTTGTTCTGTGCACTTAAACTTACCAATAGCTTGTCAAAGTACTGTACATCATCAGGTTTTAAATATGGTAAATTACCGGGAGGTTGATCTTCAACGAGTTTGGCTGATCTGTCTTCTTGCTGCATAAAACAATGAAAAAGAAATGCTTGTCAATGATTAAATTGATCCTACAAGACTATTGAAAATGGAAAAAAAAGAACAAGGTTTTCTGTATCAACAGTTTGATTTAGAACCAAATAACAAACGATATCAGTTTTAATTCAACTTTCATACACTGTACGAATTCCGATTTTCTGATTGGCTGATTTGTTCCACTTGATACTGGGTTGTGATGAGACAACCACCTTGACGTCATTATCGTGGTGTAATAGCTGTGGTGTAAATTCAGCACACCACTGTCATTACACCATGGCTTTGACTGACTCAAATATAGTGGTTTCAATGCAGTGTTTCTTTGTGCAGTGTATTCAATTTGAATAATAAAAATGTTAATGCACTCATTGCTCGTGAATTATGGGGATTTACCTGTACTCATTCACTAACAATGAACTTGAAATTTTCAATACCGCACGCGGCAAAGCCTTGTGTGGTATTGAAATTTCTCGTTCATTGTTAGTGAACTTGTGCAGGTAAATCCCAATAATTCACTCGCTGAGTGTGTTTACCTGTAAATAAATCCACTACAGTAAAATGTTTCTTCCTTGAAAATGACAAATAAAATCAGATAGAATGTAAGCAAGTCATACCTGGATGAAGAAGCCACTGCCTCCTATAGGCGTTGGTGTTGCTGTCAGCTTGCGGGAAGGAGTTCTGATGGGCTGATAACCAGGAGGTGGCTCAAGAATCTGCAAATTTACAAATTACAATTTTCCTGTTTACAAAACAAATCAGTATAATGCTGTGGAAGAAATATTTTAACAAAATGCATACTCACCACATCATGTGCTAAACTACATGTAATTAAGCAAAAACTACATATAACGTGTGGAATTTACCCTTTGCTAGGCATTCTCCAGTCCAATGATATAACAAGTGATAAATGTACTTGTTCTGTCATAAGAAAAACAAGCTAAAAACCTATGCAAATGAGTGTGTTGAGTACTACAAGAGGCCATTTAAAAAGGTGCCATTTCATGTAGGATTCATGCATTGCCACTTACAATCAGAACATTCTCTATTCAAGGGTAAAGTATGGACTTCTAGTTCTCATATTTATTGTTGTACATTATACATTTCGGATGTATTGTGCTGTCATGCTATGGCAAACATTTTGCCATACTGCATGTTCTTAATCCATGTTATCAAACACACAAATACAAGTCAAGACCAAACCTTGTATCCTTCTTTGGGGAAAAACGAATCCAGCTCATCATCAGAGAGGTATCTGTTTCTTTCATCAATTTCCCTCTCCCAACGATATGCCTGCATCTGTTCTGGTGTCATGGCCATGTGCCCTGGTGTGGGTGTCTGCATCTGCATAGCAGCAGGCCCAGCAGGGGTCACTCCGCTGGTGCCAATCATTGGAGTTGTGCCACCCATTTGACTGGCAGGTGTCTCATCCCATCTGGATCGTCGCTTACTACCTGGAGTGGGTGTGGCTCCTGGTGTTTCTGCACCAGTACGGTCGGTTCTGGGAGTCTCCGCCCAGCCTGGGGTGGCATGCCCTGGGGTCTCACCTTTTAAACAATCAGTTATTAGATGGTTAACTTTGTGATACTGAGTACGGCTCTCTTGTTCTGATGACTCATAGGAGAATCTTTGTTTACAATATTTGCCTCATTACCATTAGCGATACAGTTTCTGATGGAGCTACAAAGAGATTAATACTGAATATTGAAAGGGCACAGCACGATTAACTGTCCCAAAGAATTTGAGCGCGATGTATTGAATACTTTTTGTGCAATGAGGGCTTAAAAGCTCAAAATTTAACAAAAAATGTATGAGCTCATTAGCACTTTTGCCACACAGAAATTGATGTTTTTGAAAGCCAATTTTTCCTTGAATATTATACCCAAAGAGCCACAAATTTCACCACTTACTAAGTTTCACAACCTCCTTAAGTTTTTCCAGTAAAATCGTGTCTAGCATGATGCCTTCTATGCACTAAGTCGTATGTTAATGAGGAAAAATGTAAACAATGACGTCAGCAAAGATTCGCCTTTTGGGCAAGCAAAATCCTCCCTCATGAAAAGAGCCTTTAGGAAGACAGTCCTGACAATTGATGACACAAACATCTCAAGAAACAATCTACATACAAATCCAATTTCTCCAAAGGCCAACAACACAAACTAAACCAAAGCAGTCAGGAGAATTTAACTAGCAACCATGGAACAAAAATGTTATAAGTTCAGTGAAATGGTCTTCACAGTTTTATTCCATTACCAACAACACAGTCCTGTGAAGTGCTTATGGTTGTGCAACACACAGACAGAAAACATCTGCACTGAAAAACACAACAAACCTCTCTCAGTCTTTGGTGTCTCATCCCAGCGATTCCGTCTTGTTGATGAAATGCCTAACAAATTAAACATTGACCATTAGACAAAAACTGAAAAACAACCTGGAAAAGCAACTGCTTCCTTTTTTTCAACAGCTTTTGAATATTGTGTATTGTATATCACAATTATTCTAAAGGCAAAAACGTTTCAAACAACACAAGTGTAATTGTGTGACTATGCATGTAGCTGTACAAGCGTGTGTAATGTCAGCCATGTAACATAACATATCTATATGGAGTGTACATGTAAGTGTACAGCAGAAGAAAACAGATGAGATCGTACATGACCGCATTTATACTTTGACAACAGTCAACTTAAAACATTAGATATGAAACAATGCATTCCTGTAGAGTGTATGACAGAAGAGTACTAGTAAGATCAGATGTGACTGGAGTGGTCTAGTTTTGTTCAGCTGATTAGGGACCGTTCATTTTTTATAAGGTAGGGGGGGCTGGTGGGATTTGGGGGGGGGGGGGGCATGCAAAAAAAAAAGGCTTTCGAGGGGGGGCCATCCCAAAAAAATAAGGGAAAAAGGGGGGGTCACGTGAAATATTTTAGTAAAACTTTAAAATGGCATAATGTTTGAATATCAAAAAAATTGCTATAGAATAAACATAGAAGGCAGGATACAAATTTATTACAAACTTCCCTTCTGCTTTAAAAAAACATTTGGCGACAAAAAGCATTTGTAGCTACTAAAAAGAAGTATTTAACACTGTTATTTTCGAATGCAACTTTCACTGGCACTCATCTTCATCTTCGCTGTCATCGAGTTCTTCGTCGCCGCTTGTGCTCCTATGGAAGTCTGTTTCACCAATGTTGCAAGAAGCAGCAATGCTTTCCGTCAGAGTGTACTCTTCAGGGTACATGAAGGTGTAAACATAATCTCTGACTTCCTGCTCAAGGTTTGTGGTGAAATAATTCCCTTCCAAGAGCTGTGCGATGTATGGCCCATCTCTTCTAAATAACGACGTGGCAACATCCTCAACTTTAATACACTCTTCCGGGACGGCCATTCTAGGAGGGTGCACAAGGCATTGTGGAAGATCATTTCCTAGCGGGTTTCCAACACAGATTCCATAAACTCGTTGGACGTTGTTTTCAGTCCGCTTCCTCTTTCTTTCATTTGACTTTCTGCAGTTTTCTTTTTTCCTTCTCCTTTTGTTGATGTGCTGTTTGAGTGTGCCCTTGAATATGCTGTTATAATTGCTCTTCTTATTTTCTAGTGCTTCTATGTCCTGCGTGACCTTCATCAACTTAGCTTCTATACATTTGATCTGTTTTACATTAAAACTGTGGGCAAATTCTTCGCCCTGCTTTAAAGCAAGCCCATTGGACTGAAAGAGTGTGGAATCGTGTTCCTTTACATCTTTCAGTATGACATTCAACTTTTCCACAATTGCTCTGAGCTCTTTGATGGAGAAGTTCAGTTTTCTTCCATCACTGGGCTTCAACTGGTACCCTGGCACGGAAAACTCACCCGCCCTTTCTGAACAGCCATCTGCACTTAGAAAGATTGCTTCTTTTGCTTGTAAGATGTCAAACTGCCTGGATCGTTCAGCTGTAAACCTTTTCTTAAACGACTCGTCGCTTTCGCCATTATTGCGCATTTTGGAATTTTGGGCATTTAAAAAGCAGCAAGAGTGAGAAAGTAAAGGCAATTGTAAGACATTCATGCTTGCAGCAGAAGAGGCCTCTCAGAGCTGGCCAACCAACACTGAGAAATGCCAGGACATTGACACAAGCAAGTGCTGACAGCAGTGAAACGGATGAAAGTGACAATGATGAGTATGACAGTGATGCCATTGACTCTGGGGGAGAAGATGACTCAAATGACGTCATTCTTGCATTCATCAATTCAGATGAGGAAGATGCCAATGAGAGGCCAAATGCCACACGCTCAGGGCGAGCCATAACTAGGAGATCCGAAATTGACTTCTCTTTCTTTTGATTTGTTTTTTAAACAACAGCTCTCTGTTGTATAGGGATTGTAAATATTGTCTTCATAGTGAGCACAATAACGTGAAGTAGGAGGATAAAAGAGAAATATTAAAAAAGTTGAAATCTAAATATTGTTTGTTCAATTTTTTTTTTTTGGAGGGGGGGTCATCCCAAAAAATGACCGCTATAAAGGGGGGGCCATGTGAAAAAATTGGTAAGCTGAGGGGGGTTCATGCGATTTTTAAATGGTGCTTCCCAAATCCCACCAGCCCCCCCTCCCTCATAAAAAATGAACGGTCCCTTATTTTCTAAAGAAGCTATTATCCTACATGTATGTTGGTAGGCAAGTAGTAGTAATTCATGTAAATTCTTAGTTGATTCTCAACTTAAATTTGCTAAATAGCAGTCAGTTCCCATTAAACAACCTCAAGTTGATACTTGGCTAAACAATTTTGTTCAAGAGTGAGTTCTAAAGATTGTGCTTACTAATATAGAGGTGACACAAAAGGAGCAACTAACAAATCAAAGTCTAATGATTTCTTTGAAAATCTTGCTAAGAGATTTATCACTAAGTTGACTTCTGAGTAAGCTACGATCTACACCCAAGGGAACATGAATCTAGCTGGACAGATCTTAATTGAAAGATACATGTACTATCACTTTTGTGATAGAGTTAAACTACACACAGCAAAGCGTAAGCACAACAAAGTGCCTTCACCTGGTGTGGTATTACCGCCTGGTGTAGCACTGGGCGTGGCATGTCCAGGGGTCACATGGCTGGGTGTGGACTCCCATATCCTTGTACTTGGGGTTGCCCCAGGAGTCTCTGAACCAGGTCTGTGAGGAGTGACTCCAGGAGTCTCTGAACCTTTTGGACGCCCAGGTGTCTCATCCCATCGACTGGCAGAAGGAGTGGCCATCTGCATGTTACAATGAAACGTCAGAAAACATTATAACATTAAATCAAGGAACACTTTGACCCTCACTACACTAGTGGCCTGAAAAATTGACGCTGTTTGGTTTGAAATACTGGGTTAACTATTTAAGTTTTGTGTGAAAGCACATTTCTTCTGTTAAGCTGTTGGTGAAACCACTAGCAATGAAAATCCTAGTGTTTAATCATCCTATGTTATCTAGTGGGAAATGTGATAAATCTGATGACTCGAAGGGATTGTATTATCCTGTTGTCTGCTATTGTAGCACAGCTTGTATTTGGTTGACAGCAGTGTACATTTTTCTGCCATGTCTTTATAAACAAGGAGTTTCAAGTCTGCTTGCTGAGGGGTATAACTGGAGGGGGATTGATTTAAGCTCCAAACATGATGTAGTTGTTTACAATTGATCTGCTTCAGTAGGTAAAAAGAAATCATAAAGCTGCAAAGCAAATTAATGTTAAAGAATTTCCATTTCTTACCTCTGCCTGATCCCAACTAGACTTCTTCTTGGCTGGTGTATCATCCCCAGAAGCCTGCTGGTCCCATCGACGGCGCTTTCTCTCTGTGAAAACAGTGGTTTAACAAGATCAACTCAGAGAAGGATATCAACCTGGGGGAGGGGGTACTCCCTTATTAGGGCTATAAAGGTATGTGTGGTCCCAAAGGGCATGGTTCATTAGCCATTCTGTTCATAAATAGGGTATCAGTTTTGGTCAATTTGGTCTCAAATAGTGTATGGCTTTTGCACTGTTGTCTTGATTCAATTTATTTTTTTAACAGAAACTACTTTTTCATCATTAGCAATAACACTGGCAACAAAAGCCCTTTCCAATGCCTTTAGCATTGGTCTGAACTAGGTAACTAATTATGAGACAGGTCTGAAACAGGGTATTGATTTAAGTGTCAAGTCTTAAATAGGGTATCAAATTTTTGGTCAGGTCATAACAAGCCTGCAAATAACAGTCGGTCATCGCACAATTGTCCGGTAAATTTGAGGTTTTGACAGGTAAAAGCTTAGCCTTGACAGACACTATGACCGGGCATTTCTGCTAAAGTGAAAAATATTTTCACTGAAAATTTGTGGTCGAATATGGGACAAGTTATTAGTTATACTGCCACACAATACTATGCAAAAAAGCTTTGTTATCGGTTTTGTTTTTATTCCAATTCTGATAATTTTATCACGCGCACTGCGTTGTCTCAAATGTTACGTCGATTGGTAAACACTGCACATCGGCACCACTATTCCTACGTGTTAATAGGGAGTTTACGAAACCACAACAGCGACGCCGAGGACAACGTCGATTAAAAAATGGATTTATATTTTACCTACCACTCTCACGATACTCTTAAGTCATTTACTTTGTTTATTACTGTCAAAGCTATCGCAGAACTAAATCCGGAACACAGCAATAAATTTGAAATAAAAAATTAAAATATTAGCCGTCATGGTTCACATTCTCCAGACAACGCAAAATTTGGTAATTTCACGTTGTTGTTTTGCATAGGACGGCAAAGAAATGTACCAAGAATTATAACACACATGCATAGCCATTGTTCAGCTCATTAATTCTTTTGTTCAGTGACGTTCCCATTGCCAGTGCCGTCATGGTTTTGTAAACTCCCTAATTTACGGATTTTGTGGTGACATTGTGAAAGATCGTGAAGAATTACGTTCGTCTGAAAAACTACTAAAAACTGAGGTCTTATGTAATTACTTGTTGCTTGTTACCACCAAGTGTTGTGGAATTAATTTTCAGTTGTTATACATTGACCCGATTAATATATTATGGAAATTGAATACACAGCCCAAATTCTCACGTTTCGTTTATCTGAATGCAATCGCTTTCAAAAACTTTAAAACCTTTAAAACGTAACCAAATGTTTTTCTAGTCCGTTTTATCAAAAATCAGTTTAATTTTTACCTCTTTACAGTGTTTTTACAGCTGTCAGTATAAACGTTTGTAAATTTGTCAATTTTCAACAGGTAAAATAATACCAGACGTAATGTAAAGTCCCCTTGCTGGTGCTAGGAGCGATTTTACACTCATCTTACACTTGCCATGCAAGTATGTCTTGTTCTCAGTTGATAGTGACAAGTTATGGGGAATGATGAGGCATTGTTGAACAATAATTTGTTTGCACACAGTTTGCATTTAATTACTCGTTAAGCTGACTCCAGAGAATCACTCAAGGGTGTACAACATCTTTCAGTAAAAAATTATTTCTTCGAGTGACATGAAATAGCTGCATGCTATATTTTCCTGCCATTCCCTTGTTAACAAGTTTCAAACCTATATCAAACAAGGTAATCTGTTAATAGTTTTTGAAAAGAATCCTCTTTTCCATTCCATCTTTGTGTGGTCTTGACATTCAAGTCTCTGAATGTTATAGTGAGGTTTTATATTAACAAGCTGTCCATGCAGGAGATTGTTTCATCGCTTTTCCCGTTTTCCTTAGACATCGTGGGAAACTTGTTATGTTGGAAATGCTTGTGTGACTAGGGGTATAAACATTTGTAAATTTCTCAATTTTCAACAGGTAAAATAATACCAGACATAATGTAAAGTCCCCTTGCTGGTGCTAGTAGCGATTTTACACTCAGTTGACATTTAAGCTATTCGAATTTGCAACCAATATTTTGGCAAAGAGTCTACACTGAAATATCAAAATGTCTCAAATGTCTCTTTTTAATTACTAACAACAAACAATTTTTTTTTGTCCGACCAGACTGGCTTTTTGTCAGGTCAAAACTTATCCTTGTCCTGACAAATGACCGGCCTATAGACAAAATTATTTGGGTCTTAAATAGGGTCAGGGTTTTGGAAAGTGGCACGCACACCCCACCTGATTTTTCTGGGAGTATTCCCCCCACCCTGGGGATATCAACAACCTTGCTTACAAAGTTACATACCACAACTCATTGGGCAAAACTGTGATTATAATTGAAGCCACAAAAAGTTGAGATTTGTCTTTTACATGTATGCCCCACTCTTTACCAAGAAAAAAAGGAATGATATTAAATATATTGGCCAGTAAATGGGGAACAAGAAATAGATATCAATCCATTAAGTAAAGAGTATGGAATTAATGAGAGGGTTTAAAATCAAACCTGGCTTTGCTGCAGGTTGAACCTTCTGTAATTCCCCTGATGCTGCTTGGTCCCTGAGATGACGGAAAATTTCTGCCTGGAAATGAAGCAAACAAACAAATCATTACTTTGTTCTGGCTCACTTCTAACACCCTTGAATTGAAAAGCTCATTGATGGAACAAAAATAATAAGAAAGATACATCTCTCCTTGTTCCTAGTTTCATCTGATTACATCACACCCTAATCTTTGAAATATGATACTTCGGATAAGTCTCCTATTTTGCAGTATGTCTTTTAAAAGCTTTTAATGATTTGATAGTAGTTCGACAACAAATCCCCTAAAACAGTTTAAAATACATAAAAGATAAACCTGAAATAAGGGTGTACAGGTAAGGATAGACTGATGAGCTAGGATTAAATGGTTTACTGACTTCTATATTAATATGATGATTTTTTTTTCTGTACAAATTAAATGTTTATTTTCAAGCCATAGCACACCTGATCTCTATGAAGATCCTGTTCTTGCATAATGTCCTTATAGGTCCTAACATTTTTTAATGAAGATGGATCAGGTGTTTTTCCACCTAGAAAAACAAAAATAAAAAGCAATGACCATATTAGCTCTTTGCAAATTCCCCAATACAACATCACATGATAACAATTCATTACTACAGCAGCTTAGTAAAAAATTCAAGAAAATCAAGTGAAAAAGTTCTACTTGGTAAATCAATGCTAAAAGATGGTTCACTACAATACCCTTTCCTTAAAATATTGTTCAATTTTTCTCCACAGATTGCTAACCAGTCCCTAGATCTCTACATTAGCAGTTCATTTGTAACTACAGTCTTAAGAGACTTCGGGACCGGCAGGCTTCTCTGTTAATACTAAGCTGCCAGTTGTAAAAAGAAAAATCACAACCAGACACGAGAAACCAACACATGTACAGTTAATCTATTGTCTGGAAAGGTGGCTGCGGCAAGGTAACACCAACCCAGTGGCTAGTCTTGTGATGAGTTGAAGCACTGACTGGCATCATATCCTGGCATGGAGTTAGTTGAGAAAACCAAGCTCTTCTCCTAATAAATAATTCTTCAGAGGTCAGTAATCGACCACTGTGTAGCATGAGTACTGGCTTTTGTATTCTTTATTACCTTACTGTATTCTACTTTTAAACTTCGCAAAAATCAAAATAACATTTGCTGTTTTTACTATGATGCCACTAGAGATTTTTTTTGTCTGCATATAAATATTCAAGTATGTGAGTGCATGATTTTAGCCCTTTCGGCCTTAGAAAGGAGCAAGAGACGCTTCATTTGTCCTGGACAAATGAAATCAAGACTATCTTTGGAATAACTTAAAAACTAGACAAGACAATTGAAATTCGATGTAATCCACAGTCTTGGCTGATAACACTGTCAAGAAAATAAAATAACTTTGAACTTTATTCTAAATGTTTCAGATCTCCTTTACCTCATTCAAAACCAAAGAGCAGCAGATATACTGAATCCTTCATGAATTACATTAGTTATAATACTACAAAATTTAGATTGTAAATGTGGTAATATATTTTGTTCTCATGTTGGTATACAAAAGGCATTCATCTCATCCATGCAATAGCTACAACCAATACCCAGACTTGTAACAATATTTGTAAATAACCAACGATAGAGTCATTTACTCTTGATTATATTTTGTGCAGTTGATGAGCGAAGTTTCCAGTACTCACCGCTGAATGGAAAAAAGGGGTTCAGGAGTAAGTAAAATGAAGTCAACAGTTCTTACTCTACTTATGTACAAGCTGATTAGAGCAGTTTTTGAATGACTGCAGAAGTTTTAATCAAAATGCACTCAGAGTCCAACAGATCGACAATAAATCATACTAAAACACTGCAATGGGACAAGCATAGGGGATTGCATTTAAACCAAATCTCATCATAACTGGTTTGGTTTTTCACTCAATTAGCTCATGAAATACAGGTAAGATGTTTGTTTCAACAGATAAGATTAAATTGTGTTCACAAATATTCTGAACAAAATACTCTGCTTACCAAGCACAAAGCCACGGCAAATGCATAACACTATTACAGACTCAATCAAAAACTGCTCTAAAAGCCAGTCCATCTATACTATAGTATAAAAACAAGAAAGCCTCTTGCCAGAAACCACATTGAATTTAGAGTCTGCAAAACATTATAAATGTACTTTGCATTATGTTTAGATAAAGCATGAAACAAATGTAAATGTCAATAGACTATGGATGGTGACTCAAAGTAACAAGTGTTGGTAACAATGTTGCAGCAATTGATGGTAAAAAATGTTGACTACACCAAGTAGCCAAAGTTGGTAATGATGCCATGGAACCAACGTTATTAATTATACTGATCATGTTGGTATAATATTTTGAATCGAAAGACGCCAGAGTTGGATGTACAACAATTTACTAGTTTCAAAAAGACAATACAACAGTGATTTCTGGCAGTAAGCTTTCTTGCCTTGTCGATTGAACCAAAAATGTTTGAAGAACAAACAAATACTCAGAGAAAAACTTTCAAAAGAGTATCATGAAGATTTTAGAGCAACAATCATTTGGCATGACCAATTTACAGTAAAATGTGAGGATACTGTTAAGAAGTCTGTTCAGGTAATATAGATGATAAACTCACTCAAATAATGAAATGAGGCAATTTCAACTGACTAAAAGCTGTCAGACAACTAAATGTTGAAATTTGGTTTGCAAAAGAACTTGGATTTGTTCACAGTATGTTCTATCTTTATTTTAAATGTATACACATTCAAGACAACTTAGCAACAAAATCAAACTTGTCAAGACAAAGTTAGGGTTGCGTGAGAGATTTACTCTCCCGAGCTAAGTTACAATCTTTTCCAGGGTCTGACCAATGTGTTCAACAGAATGATGAATTGGAATACTTATTAACTATGTATTTAATCAATCACAGTAGAAACCATACATACAAAGTACTGTACTACACAAATCAAAAACAGGGATAAGACTTTAAGGGAGAAGGAAGCTGATAACACCTACCATCTGCAAAAGGATCATGTCTGGGGGGTGAAATCACCATCATTCTTCTTCTTGCTCTGTATTCATCTTCCCGCTCAGCAATTGTTGGCTGCTTGTGTTGTGCGAATGGGTCCACCTAAAGAAAATTCCAAACAGAAAAAAGTCTTGACTATTTTATTACATTGCATTACTATGCCTTTCAATGACAAGTGAACTCTGAAGTTCAAAACCTAACTAATGATTGTGTTTCTACATCTGGGTGGAGAGATAAGCTGTGAGCCTTTACACCACAACACTCAGTAATACTGAAGTATACTCACATGCTCTGCTGACTTTGCTATGTCATTCAATAATGCAGTTGGAGCTGTGTAACTGTTTCTTGACGGGTGCATAATAGTGGTAGAGTAGTCATCTTCATCCTGCCATGGTGAAACAATCTCAAATAAGTAACAGCAGTAAACCAGGGCAATGTCAAGGTTACTGAAGTAAATAAGCCAGTAGACACTGAGAAACAACACTGATGGTAAACGCTGATAAACAAGTGGCCATCTACTCTAGAAATTACAAGATAACAGATACCAGTGTTTAAAGTATTGGATAAAAATACTCTAGAAGTGTGTCGCTAGACAAAAAGGGAATGTGTTTAAAAATTGAGTATATGTAGTCAGGAGATGACATAATTGATAAAAGTGCCGTTTTTTGTCACTGACTTGTATGTCTTAACAAGACAAGAAACATTCTCGTCATTCATCCTTCGTGCGAGAAAGATTCCCTCCACGAGTAAAGGAAAACGCGAGGAAACACGACAAGTAAAAGCGGTGCTTCGAGAGAACAACTATCCCTCTTGCTTTATCAACGAATGTGAAAGAGCGCTGGCAACGAAACCATCTAAGCCTACCACATATGGTTTTGTAGTACTTCTATATGTTAAGGGTGTCTCCGAAACAATTGGTCACTTGCTAAAGCAACAAAGTATACAAGTTTCATACAAGCCACAGAGAACCATCAACAGTCTTTTTCCTCGACCAAAACAGCAGGACGAAACCAACCGTCCATCATCTGGAGTAGTGTACAGAATCAATTGCAGTCAGTGCGATTTTGTATACTATGGCCAGACCGAAAGATCACTGAAGATGCGGGTTTCCAAGCACAAAAAGGCTGTCTTAATGTTCGATCATAACTCCAAACTTGCGTGCCATGTTCACAAATGCCATCATCACATGGATTTTGAAAACGTTGAAGTCGTCGGACACAAGGCACATTACCATCAGCGGCTTTTTCTAGAAGCTTGGATGTCTGTAAAACACCCGAACGCTGGGAATGATCACATAGTCATCCCTGAAGTCTACAAGTGCTTGGCACGCACTTAAAATTTTCTCGAGTCACGTGCATACAGCATGTGCAACGTTTCAATTTTAAAAAAGTTTTTAAATCGCGTGTAACATCAAGCGGTTTTTCAACTGATGAGGGCTTAAGAGTTAGCCGAAAGGTCTTGTTAAAATAGACAAGACAGTAACAAAAAACGGCACTTTTATCAAAAAGGGAATATAGATGTAAGAACTGAGATATATGTGAATTATACAATTAGATGTTTGGCGATCTTTCTAATGAAATTGACTTGGAATTTGTAAATTGGAAACTTAATGTTACATGAACAGGAATTGTCTTTGTCTGACTATGCCAGTGTCATTATCAGATTAAACTGAACGTAATTTGACCTAAAACAGAGTTACCTTGTTTGCACTTCACTTAATTTAGAGATAATCAAGACAATTTTGTCTAGTTAGTGATTTTCTTCTCTCCAATCAACTTCTGAGTGTCATTGTATTGAAAATAGAAGGTACAAGAACAAGACTCACATCTTCCTGCTCATTTGGAGCAATATCAGCAGAATAGCCCTCAAACCTGAAATGTAACAGACATCAGTCAATACAAAAATCCCTTTCCTGACACAAAACATCATATCGATCAAAGAACCAAGGTCACAACTTTGACCATGATACATTTGTTCATCTACACATTTGAATTGATCATTGTTAAATACGTACAAGTGTAAATCTCTAGATATTGCAAATATTCAAGTGACTTTAGAAGTAGTTAGGTCCATCTCAGGAGTTGCATTGAGGGCTGGGCACCTGGTAAATTGACCAGTTGTGAGGATGACTTTGCCTGCCTGGTTTGACTATCTGGGGGAAAGTTTTTCTTTTAAAGAATTTCAGTTCAAAAAATTTTGCCCACGTGTGAAAACCAGTACCCTCATGCTGAAAATTTTAATAAAACCCTTGCCATCTAACAATCAGCCCCAGTTGTTTGAAGGCCAAATAATGCTATCCAGTAAGCAAACCATGCTATCTACTGGATAACGATTTATCCAGTGGATAGCAATATCCACTTTTCAAAAAACCTGGGCCGCGCAGGTTATATTCAACAAAGTAAGCCCTGGATGGGCATCACTGAATACAACCACCATGATTCTGCAGCCATGTCCAAAAGGGACATGGCCCCTAGTTGAGATTTTCAAAGTTTGAATTCAATCCACCAAAGGGGAAAAGGTAGTGGTCTTTTTGGATCAGATGGATTGCTCTTGATATGTTTATTCACTTCATTTGTGTTCTGCACCAAAAAAGACCCAGTTAGAGTAGCTGCCAGTAACATTGTATTGACAAGTTAAAAATCATGGTACGTCTTCCTACCATTCTGCCGGATTTTCGAGCATTAACTTGTTTTTTACGTTCAAGTAAATGGGAAAACCAGCAAGATTTCAAAAGTTAACAGAGGGTTCAGCAAATTGTATAATCCACGTGAATAAAGTCTTTAAATCGTTCCAAGAGAAACTGTTTATGAATGGAATGGCAATTGAGGTAAATTGCTCAGATGAAAAAAAAAAAAACAAAAAAAATTTTACCTGTCACCCCCTGAACCATAAATGTCAGTGTCATATCTTCCCTCACCAACGGCAGCTAATCCAACCTAAAGTGGACACAACAAAGAGGAGCAAATTACGTTAGATTTTGCATTTCTAGTTCAATTTATCTGACAATACACTCCAATGTTATAAGATTTTAGCTCCTAGCTTAACTTATATTTAAGTTAGTAGATACGTAAAAATCACGTTGTAGAAACTCGGTTCTACTACAGGTTTTTCCTGTTCAATTGAGAAACAGAGTACGTAGTTGAATAAAGCGAAAATCTTTTGTAAGTTGTAGAGAATGCGAGAGCTCATGCCTACCTTTTCACCGATATCAACCTTGGGCAAATTAGATCTTTGGGCTTGTAACTGTTGAATTTGCTTCTCGATATCTAAAAGAAAAAGTTCGCCGTACATTAAACAATCGCTTAAAACACTAAGGAGACACGAGAGAGTAACATAGAGGATTAAAGAGACATGTATTACCTTCGTATGTCGTCCGCGGGGCTTTGGCTAAAGTAGCCATCTTGTTTTACGTCTCCACGACGGAATTACCCACAATTCAGCAAAAGTTTGAGAACAAAAATGCCCGGATGAAGGGATATTTTGTGAGTCTTATATCACGTAGAAGTTGTTCTTATGCGCCCGCAAGATACACATGCTTTCTTCTCTTGGAAAATCGAAAGGATTGGACATTACGGTTATAGTTTTTATAGATTTTTCGCCAGTTTGCGGCTCAAAGTGACATATCAGAAAGAAGAGAGAGCAGCCAGTAGATGGAGCACTACACAAAAGCTAGTAGTCACGCTGCTGAGAGGGAAGAGAAGAAGGAAGTATATGATATTCATGTCAAGAGTGGAAGCAAGATAAAAAACATCATATCTCAAGCCTACAGACTGCTGAAGGTACGGAATAGAAACTTTGTAAGATGATTTCACTGACTGTCTTCAGTACTGAAGAACTTCATTGAACGAAAAATTCGGGCCATCATAATTTAACCATTGATATAAGCATAGAAATGGGATTGCCTTCAATTACACACTCGCTACCCCTACGTAGACTGAGAGCTGTCTCTTTTCCTAGTATGCAATGCCATTACTAATAATATGCAATGCAAAACCATACTCAATGTTATATATTCTGGTCAGACCACCAGGAACTGCTTTGGTTTGCATGGACATTAAGATGGATTCCGCTCAAAGTTTGAGCAATAAGTGCAAAAATTAGTTACTAAATATCTACTCATTGAATACTATTTAAAACAACTCACTTGAGTTAATTTCTCTAAGTGACCCACCATTAAATTCCCAAGCATTCTCGAGAAAGTTAATGTCAAACCTCATAAGAATGCTTTAAGCGTGTGTTTTTAACTGATGTGAAACGTCTGTCTTGATCAAAATATGGATAACTTCAGCTTCAAGTTTCCCTCGCGGGTCAGCTTGAGAGCTTAAGTCTCAATAAGTCCTTTTAACTGTTTTCAAAATATTACTATGCCGTGAGGTTTTTTGGTAACTTAACTTTGCCACTATTGCTTGAATGTTCTGTGGAAATCATCTTAATTTTGATAAGTATTCCAAATCCCAATTCTCACTAAACTACATATCTTATTAAAGGAATGATAACAATGATAAGATCATTTTCTTGTAAGAGTTAAACCTAGTTGCTGACCAAAGTGTGGCACAAACCATCTGCTGTTTCAGATCACAATAGTCACCTTCACTCAGTCACCTCAGAGAAAGACCTGAGTAAAATTAGAACTGATTTGCTTAGTTGTCTTTCCTTTGTTTTCTCACAGAACAAAGAGGAAGAGAAAATAGTATTAACTGGCTCTGGACCTACTGTGACCAAGACCATCACATGTGCTGAGATTATCAAAAGAAAATCTAAAGTAAGTCACGGGACAGAAATGTAGGGAAGCCAGGAGTGTTCAGCTATCAATTGTATTGAACAAATCATCCTCATGCAAACTGGCTAGGATACTAACACAACCACAAGTCAGCCGAAAATTATTAACACAAATCCATGCAATTAAGGGCCCATTAACCAATTCATGCGCACACTCGTGCACGTTGCTAAGGAGGTGAAATTTCACTTCCGGTCACTTACGCCAGCCTGAGCACGGAAAATAAAAACAACTCAGAAACTTGCAAATTCGCTTACATTTCAGATGTTTTTCTTTGTGTTTCGCAAAATGCAAAGTAAAAAAGTACAAGCAAAGACAAAACAAGAGAAAGAGAGAAAAACAAGAGCAATACAAACAGAAAAACTAACTCCGTGTGGCTTTCTTTGATCTTACCAAAGTGTGCTGGTAGTGTAACTTGCACACACGCTGATAGGGTAACTTCCAATATATATCGGGCTCACTTCCGGTTTCTTTAAATGCTAAAGGAAACATGGTTTGTCATTAAATCCAGCCTTTTTCGATGAATCTCAATTAAAGCCAACGTTGGCAATATAGCTATGCATTTCTTTTTCGAAATCATGCTTTTTTCAGAAAATTACAAATTTTTCAATATTTTGAAATGCTCTCAAAATCTGACCTTTCAGAAATGAAACAAAATCAATGCATAGCATAATGAGGATTTAAATTAGAATATTAAATCAATGAAAAAAATCTCAAGAAAGTAATTTGTCTGGGAGCCTTTGCATTTTTTCTGTATTAGTCACATGACTGTGGGCGTGGCCTGATGATGTCATCACTAGTGTTACTGATCATGAAAAAGCTAAAAGACTTGAAATAACTCTAAACTAACTAAAAATGATGAGGTTATATGAGATTAAATTTTCCCTAGCAACGGCTCGAAAAGATTGGTTAATGGGCCCTAAGATGTACTTGCAAGGTTGACTCATAGTTTTGTTATCTCTTGGTTTAGGGTCTGCATCAACTGAACAAGTTGTTCTATACAAAGTAAGTCTAGTATACACAATGGGTAATAAATATATTTTTTTTTGTGCAAATAATAAGTGCCGGTAATTGAGAAACGGTTGGGCCATGAATATAAGGTTTGACTGGCAGGTTAAAAGTAGCAGCTTTTCATTACTATTTATTTGAAAATATCCTTTATCAGCCAGCTCTTATGGAGTAAATTCAATAGGTCACTTTTGACATATTAAAATTCAGGTTGATAGTGAGGCCTAAAGGACACAAACAAGAAATGAATAAACAAGTCACTCAATTCCCTTTGTTTGTGTCCTCTAGGCTTCACTATCAAGCTGAATTTTAATATATCGAAAACAGTCTATTGTTACAAATGGAAATATTTTAAATGACCTTTGCACTCTTTCAATGTCCTGTAAATTGTTTTTCCTAACAACTGGATATTTCCTTATGGTTAGTCTGCCCGACTCCAGAATTGAGCAATCTGATTACAAATGCTGGGTGGAATCATTGTTGTGATCTTGATTGAGACAAGTTACTTTCCACTCCAAGAACAGTAATTGTTATTGTTACATAGTCTAGCAAATAGCATTTTTAGGCAACTTAACAGAATTCTTGGGGGTCACCTTCAGTGAACTAGGATAAGAAGCAATATTCCTAGTACATGTAGTTTACTTAAGTTTAGCACTGGCACTGATCAGGGACTTACCTCCTCCACTCTGTTAGGTAAAGGTAAAGTCTGGATATGAGCCAAGTGGCTCATCAGGCTGGAGCTTATCCTGGTTTCTGTAGCTTGAAGTGCCTGGGAGTATTTCTACTTCCCCCTGGATGTGATGCTATCGCATGGTTACCCCCCAGCATTACATTGTAAATTTGCCGGTACCCATTTCTATACCTTTGTGGAGAGAGGCAATATGAGAGTTAAGTGTCTTGCCTAAGAATACAACACAATGTCCCTGGCCAGGGCTCGAGCCCGGACAGCTTGCTCCAGAGTCGAGTGCACCAACCATGAGGCCACCACGCCTCCCACTCTGTTAGACTAGAACATAAACTGAAAGATAAAGTTTAACTTAAAAAGATAAAAATATCAAACTTTTTTGAGAGTGATTTCTGATGGATACATGCCTGTAACTGATTGTCATTTTTCTATGTTTAGTATTCAAGATACATGGGAACCAAAAGAAGAATCATTAGACAAGTATGTATCTGCTACAAATACAATAATTGATTGGTACAGACCAATTTTCAATTGAGTGTCGTAAACCGTTAACCCAAAACCAAAGTAATCAATCTAACCAGTCACAAAAAAACACAGACAATTCACTGAACCAATCAAAACTCAAAGTAAATACATGTAGATTGGAATTGCCCAAAAAATGTGCATGAGTGAGTCACAATTGGTGATGATTTTACTTGTAACTGGATGAAAATGGGCTCAAGTATTTTTAAACCAATCATGCAGTATAGTAATCGAAGTCCAATTACTTTCCAGCACTGAAGTGGAAAACCACTCTATTATGAATCAAATACTGAGTTACATTTTGCTTTGACAGGCTTCAAGTAACAAGGAGGGTTCCATCAATAACTATCACTCTGTCCAAGCTGCCATTAGATGCAACATTACCAGGGTAAGCCCATTGAGAATCCATTATGGTTTTTAGTAAAACACAACTGACAGTTTTCCATGAGATCTCTAAAGTAAACGCCGAAAAGAGAGTTGAAAATACATTGCGCAGTGGAGTATTTTTCATGAACTGCAAGATGTTTGGAAATGTGGGGAAACGCTTTCTGGAGTGTTTGATATATCTTCTCAATCAAAACTAAAACTAAGGAGAAAATAGAAAAATAAAATTGAAAAAACCTACACTGTATTAATATCCAAGCACTATCACTGTCATGATTTCCGTTTGTTTAAACTTGATGAATTTTAATGAGTTTGATAATAAAAGCTTAACTTTTCTTGGTGGAAAGTTGAATGTACTGTCCCTCACATAAAGTGATATTTGACTTGTCTGATTGTTTCAGTAGGAACTTTCTTTGTTTTGTGTCTCAAATTAAAACCAACTTAAATTTCCTTGGGTGTTGCATACTTTCTTTACATGATGTTTTGAGCTTGGAAAATTCCTCATTTAAGATAATCTGTTAAACAGGCAGATTAGCAGGTTAGCACGATACACAAGTGCAGGCACAAAGCGCAAGAACAAGTGTTCTCACGCTTGTGTATCTTGCTTTGCTGCTTGTGTATTGCGCTTTCCTGCTAATCTGCCTGATCTGCGGGGGAATTTTAATATGGCGTAAGACTGAAGAGGTTTGGAAAGTGAAATGTAGTTTGCATTGCTATAAACTTTTCTGTGGCTAAAGAGAGTGTATCAAAAGAGAATCAAAAGATTCTCAGTCTTTCTAACTACAGTTTTCCTAAAGTATTGCTCTCAAAGGTATTGCTTTGTTGATAATATTTATTAACTAAGGGGATTTTTTTTTTCTGATTCAGTTTAACAATTTTTCATAACCATTTCAATTTCTTGTATTTGTCAGGTACCAGGCTCCTGGTAAATCTAAAAGTCCTGTCCAGTTTGGGGATGAAGACTGGGAACTAGCTTGGGATGAAAGTCGAGATGATTCTACTAAAACCACTCAAAAAACACACTCAGATCAAAAAGCAAAAGCAAAAAGAAAATCAAAAAGATTTATAGATAAAGGCACTACAGAAATCAAAACAGGAAATCAAGAAACCTCAAATAAAGCTGCCAATGCCCATTCAGACAAGGATGTGGATCAGGGGCATTTACAAGATAACATTTGTGAGGACCTGGAGGGACACTCTGAGAGTGAGAACTTGGGGACTGAACACAGGCAAGCAGGGCCTTTGCAGGGTGGTGACTTACAAAGTAAACAGTTGCAGAGGTTAGGCATCACTGTCCTGGAGAATAAACAAAGCTGCGAGGGAGGTCTAGGAGGTGGTGTCTTTGAGGGTAAACAAAGGCAAGAGGTGCATCAAAAGGGCAGTGTCCAGGAGAATCAAAACAATGGATGCCAGGAAGGTGCTGGTGCTACATTAGGCAGGGAACAGAGTTGTAAGGGAAATCAAAAGGTTGATGCATTGCAGAGTATCCAAATGGGTCATGTACAGGGTGGTGCTAGGGATGGTGAGGAGCATTTAGACCTTGGTGAACTGAAGATTCGACAGACCCAAAAGCATCTGAAAGGTGGCATCTTGGAGAGTCAGAAGACTGATGATAGATATCTAACACATGATATGTTGGGAAGTAATGAGAACCATTGGGGATGTCTAGGTGAGGTAGTGGAAAGTGAACAGGGGTATTCAAATGGATCACCGTGGACTGAGGGTGCACAAAAAAGACCTAGCAATAATGGCAGGCTTAAATCTAAACCATCTCCTACCAAGAAGCAGAAGGCTGAAGAGTTCTAGGTTTGTTATTTAAAGAGAGGGTCGTACAGGGCTATTCTCGTGATTCGTGATTAGATGATTTTATTTTCCGTGAAATGTGAATTTAGGAAATTATTCTTCGTGATCCGTGACCTGAAGCTTTTCTGTGGCCCGTGAAGAACTTGATTCATTAACAGATATTCGTGATTTCACCACTCTATTCCACGTTATTTTGAGATGCAAGTCCTCCGAATGGTTAAAGTCATCTATCGAGTGACTTAGGTATGCGATTTGCAATATGGAACCTTGACTTAGCTTTTCACAATTTTGTTTTCTTCAAACACTCTTTCTAGTGTAAGAGCAGATTATTAAAAAAAGTATCTTACTTGCTTATTTTCGTGATTCAGGAAAACAAAATTTTTATATCCGTGATCCTCAATTTTTTCCGTTCATGAACCATGCCAGAGACCCCCCTTTACGACCCTCTAAAGAGCAAAGGACAACTTACATGTAAGGCACATTCAGATTAAGAAAGCAAATAAAATTATTTTTGTGACAGACCATAACTTCTGTGGGCTTCTACAGTGTATTACCTATCAAGAAAATGTGCTATGATTTATTGCTTAAATATATGACTCAGTATGGTTGGAAGAATAGCACAACAGAAAGCAAATTTTTAGTTACACATGAGCAAACTTACCAGCCTTCTAAGTGTTCATTAAACACTCTGTTTGTGAGCGGTAAACGGAAACGGTACTCAACCAAAACACTTCAAAATCGATAAAACGTTAAACTCTAAACAGCACAAAACTCTCTAAAAGGCACAACAACTGCTCACTGGAAACTGACTCTGCCAATAAACGTCCACGCAACTTAAATTCATACGCACAACTAATGTACGCGGAACTTAAATTCAAAATGTTTCCGTGCGCGAACGCTATTCGCATGTCACGCCACTTCGGAACTGTCTTCTTAACACACTTCCATCTAAATCTCTGGGTTAATTTTCTGTGTAGTTTTGTTTTCCATACCTCATTTTATTCTTATGTAGTTTCACACATTCATTTAACATTACCAATCTCGCAATACAGTCGAACCTCCGTTTACAACGACCTCTCCTCAGTGATCAGTTTTCCAAAATACCAAAAGTTTCCCAGTCAAATCACTATATTGAGGCCCTGTTGGGGGGGGGGGGGGGGGTTTAGTCATCCCTTAACCCTAAAATTCTGGGGGTAGTTATCCCTTATCCCTAAAATTACCGAGACTGTTATCCCCAAAAATACTTATCTTTGGAACTTGACAATAGGTAGCAATTTCAGAGTAAAGCGACCCGTTTCTAAACAGATAACCTAATATTGCATAATTATACAGAAACTCTACAGTTTTATATGACATTACCTTAACATATTCTCCTCTCTGGTCAGTGGCTGACCGAGTTAAAGAGCCTTGGAGCAAATCTTGGATATCTGACCCAGCTTGCTTGAATTTGGACTGATAAATGACCCATAACTGTTCGTTACCGGTTGCCGGTGATGCAAATCCTTGGCAAAAGTGATCAAACGTGTGACAATTATTGAGAAATCAAAGCTATTTTTTGTTATCCTTAAAACTATCTCAGTTATCCCTTAACCCTACAATTATTTAGTCAGTTATTCCTTATCCCTATAATAATTATTTAGCCAGTTATCCTTTATCCCTCAAACCCCCAACAGGGCCTCTATTAAAGGGGCCACCTCTTGTAAGCGACCACGACCACTTTTAGAGCTAAAAGTTAAAATTTTTCTTTTGTTTTTAATCTCCCAATATGACTCAACATGGTCTAAGCTCTCATAAGCAACCACCTCCTGTAAGCGACCAAGGCTTGACATTTTGGGTAGTCGCTTATGGGAGGTTCAACTGTAATGTGCATAATTAATTTTGATAGTGGTGACATGTAAGTGTCATCTCCGAAACATCATGTTTTTATATCCCTACTTTCTAGTCTAAAATGTTTCACAAAATCTTCTGATTTAATTCATCAGGGCCTGGTTGCTCAAATGGTGGACAATACCATCCACTGGATAAATTGCTCTCCAGAGAGTGGATAAGTCTTGATGAAACAAAATATACTTAACCACTGGATAGAGATTTATCTGGTGGATAGTGTTATCTGCCCTTTAAACAACTAGGGACAATTGCATTTCTTTCTAGGTTTCTCGCATCCTACCCATTTTATAAATCAAAGCAAACCAAATTGTTTAGTGCTCTGTTACGTTCAGGTCTATACAACGGACCAAATACCTAGACAGCTATGACAATGAACATCTCTAGGCATTCATTCACAAAATTAATATTTTGAGAATAATTGAAAGGCTGCGGGCAAGAACATTCCCTGGATTTTTTGGTCATTTTTGAAAGTGCTCAAAAATAGCTGAATTTTGGCATGTGGGCTTCGTGTTACCTGAGAAACATTGCTCTGAAGTTTTTTCGCTGGTTTGCTCTTTGTTTTTTTTTACTCCTTACTTTTGGTGTGAAATTTCGGCATTAATTTATAATTTGACATGTGAAATTACAAAACTGCCATGGCAATGTTTGGCACAATAATAATATTTTTCTTGAAACAATAAACAAGTCAAAAGCCCACAATATTTGTAAGTGTAATTTACAATATTATACTAATGAAATTGTTAAAATTGTAATTTCCCTCACCTAAAGGCTTGGGAAATAATAGAAATTTTGACAAAATACGCAAGAAATTAATTCCTAATTTCCCTCATCACCACTTAATTACCCATACTTATTGTACTTGTGGAAACTAAGTTATCATGTCTTTCATGTTATGCAAGGTACATTGAAATATCTGATGAGATAAAGGGCGTTCCAAAGCTAGATGTAAACAAAATATGTAAATGAGGTCTGTGTATTAAGTTGATGAGCTGCCAGTTAAAATTCATGTAAACAATTCTTTGTCTCTTTAGACTTTCAAACTTGGTAATGAGATTTCCTGATTATAATGACAGCATCTTGTAATCCCACCAGACCAAAAAAAAAAAAAAAAAAAAACGCTCTGTGTACTCACTCCTCCACAAACTAATGTCAACTTTATTTATTACAATTCAATGGTAAACCATAGTAAGTAAATCTACTAAAATTATGACAAATCAAAAAATATCCCAGCAATTTGGATGGTTTACAAAAGAGCCCAAGGCTCCAAACCACTGGACAATTACAAAAAAAAAATTTGATTAGTTATAGTAAGACCTTTTTATGTCCAGTTTTAAGAAATACAAAGCTGCAGCCGTGGAGATGGCCAATGAAAGTACATTGCACCTGTCTACAATTCTTACAAAGAGAATCGTCTATGCCCTAGACTAAGCGTAAGTCTTGATAGTTGTACAAAACTGAGCAAGTTTATTAAACCAAGCTTGCACTGTAAATGAGTTCTCTTGGATTACATGAGATGATCATGTCATGACCACCTACAGTTCTCCTTACCTGTCTAGTTTGAATTTTAATACAAAGCTATACTAACAAATTCATTATACAAAAATCTAATTTAGACTAGAACATTAATATTTTTCATTTCCAGTTGCTACACTGTTCCTATCGACAAATTTTCTTCATGGCGATCTCTGTCCAATGTTTGAATTCTTGTACGACAAACAACACATTTCAAGGGAAGATTGAGGTCATTCACTGCCACCTGAAGTGTTTTGACAAAGCAGCGGCGACAAAGAACTCGGTGTTTGCAGGGGTATGTCTGAATGATGGCTTTGGCACTGTTGCACACAATACACTGCAACACAAATAAATCAAAAGGAAGGTGAAGAATGATCATCACAGTAAATTTTCCAATTTAAGCAATTGGAAAGAAGAAGCCTGAAAAATTCAGGGCTTCAACAATGTTGAAGCCTTGCAAGTGTAAGTGTAAAAATACCCTTGGTAACGGTAAAGTCTGCATACAAGCCAAGTGGCCCACCAGGAGCTTATCTGGTTTCTGTAACATGAAGCGACTAGGAATATTTCTACTCCCACCTGAATGGGATGCTAGTCCATCACAGGGTTACCCCCAGCATTAAGTTCACCGTTACCCATTTATACCCCTGGGTGGAGAGAGGCACTGTATGAGTAAAGTGTCTTGCACAAGAACACAACACAATGTCCCAGGCCAGGGCTTGAACCCAGACCGCTCGATCAGGAGACAAGCGCACCAACCACAAGGCCACTGCACCACCACCCTTGGGTCTTGTATAATGGTTAAAATTACTCTTTTGTACAACAAACATTCTCAAAATAGCTGCATAAAACCACAGCCCTACCTCATCATCTTCAGTATCAGGAGTTTCAGGTTCAAAGTTATCTAAAGAACCAAGAAGTTGTTCCTGTTGATAACACCAAAATAAAACTGAATTATTTGTTACATGGAAATTTTAGTATGGTTTTTACAAGTATTACAATAAAGTGCCAATATATAGCAACCATTCGCTTTGTTTTTAACAGCATGCTTTAAAAAGTACAAAGCAATTGACTCAAAAATCAGGATGAAAAACAGCAAAATTTTGTTATCCCTTAAATTCCAGAAGTGATCAAACTCTAATTTCTCATTTCAATACTGATGCATCATCAGGCAAACAGGTGACAAGTATAAAGAAAATTTTCAACTGAGTCGTATTATCTTGATGTGACACCACCTTCCCAGAACTGACATTCAAAGAACTGATGGCTGTCAGTAAGAGAAAAGGACTCAAGTAAACAAGACTTCAAAAGAAACTTCTCGTTTGTAAATCAATTTTAAGTCTATTAAAATAAGTTATCCTGTCTTGGATTTAATCAAAGTCTTGCAACAATATACAATGATCTTACTAGTTAGAGTACCCTGAGTGTTCACTCCAAGATGGTAAAAGACAAATTCCAGATCCTGGGAAAACCGTTCCAAGACCCTTGTGTATCTACCATGGGAAATTCCATCACTTTACTTGAAGAGATATTTTAAATATAAGGCATCAACAAGATTCTCAGGAAGTTTGCTTTTCTGGTATATATCATACTATAAATACAGATGTGTTGTGTGGTGTGTGTTTGACCATTTTATACATAATCAGCTTGCAAACTGGTAATCTAGCATTTTTAACCCAGTGGTTATTTGAGGTTGCCAGTACCCTTACAAAATTATAACTTTTAATTATAAGAGAGACCAGGGAGAGGGGATTCTCCTAAGGAGAATGTGCTGCCTTTGTATTTTGTTAAATCTGCAAATGGTTAGACATTCAAGGCTTCTGGGATAAGGACTGTAAACTGTAGGCCTCGTCTCCTGCATCTTCAGTGTTACATGATTAGCAGGGGACATTAAAGAACCCACACACTTATCGAAAAGAATAGGTCACGTAGTTCCCAGTGTTGTGGTACGGCCTTGTCTCACAGGTTGGTGCTTTGCATAGGGTAAACCTCATTTCACCTTTCCTCCTTGGAAAGAATTGTCTAAGAAAAATTGCTATGAATACAACTACTATGACTAATACAAACTGTACATTGCACTCTGCACTACCCGATATTAAGTTGGCATCCCTGCAGGAAGCTTAACCAATTAATTCAATTAGAGTTCTGTTTTAATAACTCATTGTCAAACTTCCAACATATTAAATATTAGGCTTACTGTACCAGTCATTTATAGTAAAGAAATTTAGCCTCTTCATCAGTGAATAAGAAGCAACTGTTGCTTTTTATCCACTGATGAAGAGGCAGCAGCCTCGAAACGTATGGAGGTTTACGTACTTTTCGTGCATTAATGAATATTTACAAAATATCTTTATATAACAAACTTTGCGCAACGCAGTTTTCTTCTTGTTTAGTCAGTTATAGTTATTACTAGTTACGAGCAGTTAATCAAAGCATGAAAGCAATGATAAATTGTACCATACCAATTTGTCTCGTAATTCGACCAGTTTCTCGACTCTTCTTCTGCGCTCCAATCCTATCAACTCGTCGACATTAGTTTGTTCTTTCCTGGAGAATTGATACCACAAATAGAGCGCACCAGACGCAGCCACGATACCGTACAGCATTGGCCTGCCATAGCGACTCAAAAAGCTTGACATGATGATGTGCGAATAGTTAAGAATGAGCAACACTTATGTTATTACAATATTAGAGAGTCAACACTCCACATTCATCGCAGGAAAACCAAAGACAATCACAACTTTACGACAAGTTTCGCTCTGAACAAACTGTAAAACATTTCGGGAATCATGGGAAGGCGCCAGTCCTGACCTGGTGGGGTGGGGTGGGGTGGGGTGAGGCGGTTCTCTGGGGAAACCGTTTTCGTCATTAACTTTAAGATCTTGGACCGGATTTATGAAGTTCCCCTAAATTAAGATACATTCTAGGCAACAGATTACATAGAGCTAACCTAGCAGGGCTTAGAGGACTGGCTGAGATTAGCCATGCAGCCACCTGCAGTGTCGGTTCAGTTATGCCAGCAGATCTTGTGAATCAAAGGCATCTGCGGTCAAGCATCGATCGATACCCTTGATCAACCCATGATCAACACTCGATCGACATGTCAATCGTCATCCTGATTGATACTCAGTTGACAATCAATCAACATCTCAATAACTCGACACTCCATCGCTGGTTTGACAGTTGGTCAATTGTCGGATGAGTGTCGAAAAATCACAAGTCAAAAATTAGTTGACTCCCGACCAAATGTTGACTGAGATGTTGATCAAATATGTCAACCGAGGTGTTGATGGAGTGTCGATCAAGATGTCAACTGAGGGTATTGATCAAGGGTATTGATCAACACTCTACCGCAGATGCCTTCAGTACACATTATCTGTACCAAATAGGCAGCCAACAGTATGGATAGTGAAAAACACATTTTGAGACCAAGACCCAGAAACCATTAAAAAATATCTTCAGAAATGTTTGGAACATCCAAAGAGAAGGTGTGGTTTGGTCTCCTAGAAAGTTCCAGCACTCTCAGCATGCCTGCAACTCAGAAAAAGTGGACAGGTATACAAACTGTTGCTGCAGTTGTGGACAAGGGGAACATAACAGCTAATAATAAATTGACAGTGATGAAAGTAAAATAACTGCTGTTACAGTAGTGAATATGGGTCTGACTGATGTCTCGAGTACTAGCAAATTCATCCAACACTCTTATTGTCAACTTTCCAAATTCACTATCGCGGGCTTTCAACTTTAGGTTGATTAGTACATGTAGCCAAAATTTACCACACATTCTGTCAAAGGATACCTTTCCCTCAGTAAGAATTACAATCACACATTATTATGTTTTACTCCTGTTCTTGTTTTATTTATAAAATATATTTTGTGGCACTAACAATTCAATTGTAAGCTGATGCTAAGCACTAGAAATATAAGATAATTAGGACTTACATCGACAAACATAAACCTGACAAGACACCAGGAGAACTTCAGCGATGTGTTCAAGTACAGGGCTATTGCGATACAAAATTTATCATTAAAAAGCGATCCACAAGTATTATTGAACCCCAAGTTATTTGCTGTCCTTGAAAAGGCCGGTCAATAAATTCTCGTGAGTCACTTGAGCCATTTCGTTCCATTTGATTGATTCCCGTGCCAGACATTCCAAAGGCAATATAGTGCCATAAATGGCAAAATTCGTTAATCTTACCACACTAAAACTAAAATTTATCTCCTAAAAAGCATTTTGGTAAAAAGTAGACCGTTAAAAAATTCCCTCAACAAAAACAGGCTTTACTGAAACGATTCTTGCAGCGTTAATCGTTGTCGTCCTTTTTGCCGTGTTTTAAGATGTGAGTAAACTTCGTGAAATCCAGATAACCATCTTTGTCGATCGGGGCGTCACGAAGCACGTCATCTACTTGGTCTTCAGTGAATCTGTCTCCCATAGTAGTTAGGGCCTCTTTAAGTAATTCTTCATGTACTTTGCCGTTGCCATCTTCGTCAAAACAGGCAAAAGCGTTATTTATCACGTCTTCAGGGTCTGTCCCGTTCAGTTTCTCGCCAAACAATGTTAAAAACATTGTAAAGTTTATAGGACCCGGTGACATTTTCACCATCTCTTCCAAGTACTCGTCGGTAGGATCTTTACCCAGTGAAGCCAGCATATCGTGCAAATCCTCTTTATCAACAAAACCATCGCTGTTTTGATCTATCATGTTGAAGGCCTCTTTGAATTCTTGAATTTGGTTCTGATCGAACATGGCAAATACATTCGAAGTGGCTCGATGGGCCCGCTTTTTTGTGGTCTTTTTCGTCTTTCTTGACGCCATGCTGCTCTCTGGGTTGTACAACAGACGAAATCGGAACAACGACGACACACAGACGCTATCTCACAAACAGTTTTCGCGTAAAAATTTTACACAGCACCTCCCAAATTATACAAATGAAACACGAACCCTGAAGCTTTCACTTTCCCGGATATTGGAGCCCAGGCCAATACAAGTGACGAAACCATGAAGTAATTTCCGGTTTCCCACACCGGAAGTTTGAGAATACCATACAAGGTTTCAGGGAGTCCGAAAAGGAATAATGGTCAATAATCTTTCCACATGATCATGAAGAAGATGCATATCTGGGTCTGGTATTCGAAAGCTGATCAGTCCCAAACTTCTCTTCTGAATTTTACATTTTACTGTTGGCTCAAGTCTTTTATTTTATTTATTTTATGTGTCCCCTATTAGTAGAGGGTTTTTTATCCTCGGCTAGAATGTATTTGACACATTAATAAAGTTATTGTTGTTGTTGTTGATGATGATGTGTGAATCTTTAGAAAATTATTTTCCACCGATAACTTCTAAATCTAAGATCTAACCCAGAGTTATTTGTTGTCTGTTTGACCTTCCATATTTTCAGTTCTCTCAAGCCTATTGAGGGTGCAAGCAAATATTGAAAAACACAGAGTTGAACAAGTTCAAATGCAAGAAAACAGCTGTGGACAGATCATGATATTTCCTCTAGGGTCCTCAAGATGGCCCTTATTCCAAGGGCTACTTATGTTTTGATGGGATGTTATTTTATATATATATATATCTGTTTTTCATAAGAGTATTGTAATTGACAGCAGTAATGTATGTAATTAGCCGTAAGTAATATAGTGTATTGTAAGTAATATGTTGTATTGTACAGTTGAGTACAGTAAAATTTATTACTAAAATAATAATAATAATAAAAAAAGTGAAATAAATACTTTGTGAGAGAGAGAGGAAAAAAATCCTATTTATTTATGAAGAGTGTTAGTGAAACTCGGTGTGCGGTCTTAGTGTTTTATTTTTCACAACAAAAACTTTAGTGGTAGGCAAAATAAAAATACAAAGGAATGTCAGTCTTCTTCTTTCCTTTACTATCTTATCTTCCTGTTTGTACTGTGCTAATAAAATAGAATTATTTATTTTCATCACTTGAAGAGATTTTCAGGCTTATGGCTGACGTAAAATCAAAGTCTGTAGCTCACTTGGTACCAGGGAATGAACTAAATCAAGTCATATATAACGTTTACATTTTTATCCTACTGGTACGTGTGGTACAAATCTATGCTAAACAAAAGAGGCCTCTCTGCCTCAAGTCTAGCCGCCCCATTAATGAACAATGATTATGAGCTCAAGATTTCAATTGTGTGATAAATGACAAGGCTGCAGCCCAAGTCAACTATCATGCATAGAAATCGAGAGCAAATAATGTAATTGTTATAGTGTAAATCTACTAGTTGTTAAGGTTCCTGAACAGGCCCTTTAAACAAATGATTGTCAATTATAAATTATTTGTCAGTACTAAAATTAGCCTAACTGACCTTGTTTTGAGTTGATAATTTGAGAGAATTTTTACTCTCAAATTAGTTCAGTGAGGGTAATTTACATGCACAAGAATTTTAAATTGGCAGCATCTATGAAAAGGGTCTAAAGATGACTTCACAATAGTATACCAGTATATATTAAGCCAATGAATGTAAATTAACGACATGAACAATATTCAAGTATGTAGTTAAATTTATTGCCCAAGAGACTGTTTTCTAAGTGAAAAAAGTAAACACAGCAATAGATTGATAAATGATCGAACACAAACTCAAATTACAATTATTATGTCCATGTTTAGATAGTGATGCAAAAAATTGTAAGAACACAAAATGACATGTGTTTTCTCAATCACGCTCATGCATGTTTTCATATTCACTGTTATTTTGATTCCCTTAACTAAACATTTATTCTTAGTTCTCACAAATTCACTGATTGTTTTAAATTAAATCTCAGAAGCACACACACTTACATTTGATGCCTTTCGTCAGTCTTTACTCCCATTAAAAGCAGTACGATATCAGATACATCATGACACTTTCACAGGCATACCTATAAGCTTTGCAGCAAATATAATGTACATCTCAGTCATAGGTGAGGTGTATTCAAACAATTGGCAGGGGGAGGACGAGTGGAAAGTTTTTGAAGTGATTGTCCCAGTGAGGGTAGTTCGTTCTGAAAGAAACTATACAGTTGGCAATTGGTTTTGTTCTACAAAAGGGCAAACTACAATAGTGCCAGAACTTGGGATCAGATATCATTTGCACCTCCCTGTCAACATATCCCACAGTAGTGAGTACCCCCCTGCAATTGAATATTCATCTGCACCTTTGCATACTAGCAGCTCAATACAGGAATTGCACTGTGCTAAAATGCACTTCGGCTTTTCTACACTTACCACTTTGATTATCCTATACAACACTCTGGTCTGCCTTAACACACTTTGGTTAGCCTAAACAGCACTCTAGTTAGCCTGAATGGTGCTCTGGTTAAGTTAAGGACCTTAGTTAAGTTAGCACTGACTTGGGAATATTAAGCTCCTTTATTATAAGATACATTCCCTGTATTAAGCTGCATGTCTTTGCACTGGCTGATCAAAGGAAAAGAAACATCTGAATGGCATATAGGAGGCTTGTTTACAGATAAGCCATCTACTTTGAACTTTAAACTTGTTGAAATATCTGCCTGCAGGAACAAGAATGACTGACAATACGGAATTACCCTAAACTTCAATCACATCCACCTAACTGGTGCTATAAGAAACGTATGGAGACCAGTCAAGGGAAATATTTCACTGGCAACGGGGCCAAAAATTCCAGCATCACTATTTAGAATTACTATACTTACTGTACAAACTTTGAATCTCAATTTTCTTTTGTTACTCCCAATCAACAGCTGTCTAACAAAACAATTGCTTGTTTTCAGAGCCAATAAAATCTTTTCGTGGCTCCTGAATGTAAGCTTAAATAATCAATGTCCTGAAGTCATGCATAAATAAGATTTCACTAAAATGAATGATATTTGTTAATCCCACACAAAATTAGTACAACTAACCCAAAGACCATTACCGAATTATCAAGTTACTCTAGACGAAAAACGTGTATTGAATCGGTTCTTAGGGTTGTCAATCATCGTCTTCCTTTTTGCCGTGTTTTAAGATGTGAGTAAACTTTGTGAAATCCAGGTAACCATCTTTGTCGATCGGGGCGTCATGAAGTACGTCATCTACTTGGTCGTCAGTGAATCTGTCTCCCATAGTAGTTAGGGCCTCTTTAAGTACTTCTTCGTGCACTTTACCGTTGCCATCTTCGTCAAAACAGGCAAAAGCGTTTCTAATCACATCTTCAGGGTCTGTCCCGTTCAGTTTTTCACCAAACAATGTTAGAAACATTGTAAAGTTGATAGGACCCGGTGACATCTTCATCATCTCTTCCAAGTATGCATCGGTGGGATCCTTTCCCAGTGAAGCCAGCATATCGTGCAAATCTTCTTTATCAACGAAGCCGTCATGGTTTTGATCTATCATGTTGAAGGCCTCTTTGAATTCCTGAATTTGGTTCTGGTCGAACATTGCAAACACGTTCGAGGTGGCTCGATGGGCCCGCTTCTTTGTGGTCTTTTTCGTCTTTGCTCTGAGAGCCATCTTACTCTCTGGTTTTAACTAGCACAGGCTAACCAAAAGAAACGCTGAGATACAACGAAAGAAAACGTTTCCGTTCAAGATGCTATACAACCCTAACGACTGCACCTTCGCTTTCTTGTGCAGATTTTTACCGGCGGATGACTTTCCCGGATATTAGAACCCAGGTCAATGACGTGCGCGATCAACCATAGCTAGCCAGGGGTGGAGCAGGGGTTGGGGGCGGTGGTACTCGGGAAAGCCCATAATAAAAGGTGCTATCAAAAAGTCCAACAAACCAGAACGTAACCCAGAAAGAGTCTTTTTCTCTGCCTAAAAACAATGAAAGACCAAAACATGAAGAGAGTTCCAGGGAATTTTTGAATCCACCTTGCTTTACTCATTGTGCAATCTCGCCAATGGCACATGATACAGGCACTAAAAGTTCCCACTTTGCAACCTTTTGAGACTTAACACCCTAAGAGGTACCAAATCTACTTTTATAACTCCTAAAAGGTGTGACAAGCACCCCATCCTTTTTGTTATGGGCTGGAAGTACCCCTCCCCATTGGGGCAATCTGTTACAAACTTGAGGCAGACTGCACCAGTCTTTGAAAGTGTGGACCAGTAAATGTTTGCAGAAACAAAAAACCGAATCCTTCATTGCTTACATCTTCCATTCAAAGATGTTCACATCTCCCATGTCACTATTCACAACAGAGCACAACCTCACCCTCCCCCCCACCCCCGCCAAGGTCGACAACTCAACTTTTGACACAGGACGCTGATAGCGTTTATTTTATTGTTTAGTCTTTCCAGATAGTCCTCTATTTCTAATCCACTGTAAAAGTATGGGATGACTGTAAAACATTCCTCTGCTAAGGTGGTTCTAAACCTCATTTAACAAGCTAAAGAAACTATTGTGTCTGTTGTCAGTTCAAGACCTGCACACAAGGTGGGAGGCCAAATTAAAAGAGCCTTAAAGACAGGGATTCAGAATGTAAGCTGGCAAAATTTTCTAAAACATTTTTCATCAAAACATTGGGGCTAGCAGCCAGCGCTCTCTTCCTTCACACTTGGACTTCAGTATATGTAGACTTGATTTCTGCCACTCACTCGAGCCTGGTCTATGTTGTATGCCCCTTTCTCGCACAATAGCTGGTAATGGAGTCTACAGTATATGTACTGGAACATTCCAACATATTGGTATCCATAGTTATCTTTTTATAACTGTATATTTTATGTACAGAAATGAATCTAATCTTAGGACATGCTAAATGAACAACAGTGTCTTTCATTTCGGCTGCCTCTTCTGGTCATTGTTGGGAACCTTAAGGACAGTGGCAAGATGAATGAGAATACTTTATTTACAACTGAAACTTACTGAGCAGAACAACAGATAATTTTGTACATGCAACATTTGCTCTAGTATGCTTCTTAGCTGTTCTTTGAAAACATTAAAGTCAGGCTAAATTTTGGGACTTAGAGCTTAATTCTACATTATGTACTGTAGGACAACCTGACACCTACGAGTTTTAAACAAAAATATGATTTACTTTCCAGAGTTGTCCTTGAAATAACTGCTTAATTAGCAGCCAGGAGAGTTGAGTGAAATTCATCTTAAGAGAACAGGGGTAGTCTTTTGTGGCTTTTAACAGGAAAAATATTTTCTAGCTCCAATGAAGACATAGCTTTCATCACTAACATTGAAGGTGAATATTTTCTGAGAAAAACAACCTAGCAACTTCAAAATTAGGGGGAAACGCAGATACAACAAGGTCTTTCAAACTCATTTGATCTCTGTTTTAGATGACCCAATATGAGACAATGTCTCCCTGTCCTAAAGTAAGATGACTGTATTCTTTTCAATAAATTCTATCCTTTTTCTGGTTTGTTAAGTGACAGTTCCTTTAAACATTTCTTTGTTATCAGGGTGGATTGGCCCACAAATATTAACTACCCAAAACAAGTGGCCACCCATAAATAAATCTAAACATCACAAGGGTCAAAACTGTTCCACCTTTACAGTAGTTGAACCATAAGTGACCTGGCAACAAGCTCATCACAAGAAATGGCAGTTCCATCCGTGGAAGTGGTAATGAAATAAAGAAGATATTAAGGGCATTACAACTTTTTTTTGAAATATAGAAATTCTCACACAGTCCTTTTCTTCTAAGCTGAAGAATTCTTCTGTACAAGGCTGCTGTCAAGTATATCAGAGTTAGCAGGGGCATTAGTAAATATAGTTCCAACAAAAGCAAAGGATCCCCACACATGATGTGAGATCACTTTGCAACAGCCAAGATCCATTATATTGAAGCCCAGATGGTTGTATCGTTCATCTGTCTCAAATAAAGTGCTGTTTGTGTGAGGTCCAAAGAACTGGAGATAAAAATATAACACAAAAAATAAGTAAATGAAGGAAGATCTAGTGGTTAAGGAAATATAGCTAGTTAGGGGGGAGTGGGAGCAGTACATGTATGTTTAGGGAGTGGATGCGGCTCTGGAACTGAAAGGCAGCTAATGAGGTGTGCTGAGTCAGTAGGCGGTTGAGTAAACTGTTTTTTCCAATTCTGGGTTAACTATTACAGCAAAGTAGAAATATACATTTATTACACAACTAAGTTAGTTAATAGGGCCAATAGCTAAAATCAGCCAATCAGATTGCCATTGTCGCCATTGTCAGTCCAATATTCTCTCAGTATTGGACCAGGAAATGTCCCAAATGATCCCTCACAATCGCTCTCGAAGATGTTTTGGTTGTTTTATGGCTTACATTAAGTTTAAACATGAAAAGGTTTTTTTCTTTTTCTTTCCACTCTCTCTCCTGTCTGGTTTGTTCAACATCAGACATGAGTATACACATAGTTGGCTCCCAATCAGAATTGCGCGCTTTTTTCTAGTCTGTGATCATCGCATTTTTTCTATACATTTTCAGTCATGTAATAAATATCTTATTAACCAAGTTTGGTCAGGACCATACTGGGAGAAATGTCAGACCTCAGTCTTTTTTGAACAGTCACCTCACTGTGCTCGATCAAGACCTTGGGCTGATATTCTCCCTGTACGGCCCTTGTGCTTGGTTGATAAGATGTATATTTAGCTAGTAGATCTACTAAATACTAGTCACTTTGTCCATACAAGATTACAGATAATACTTATCTTCTAACTCCTAGTTTTAGAAGAACTAAAAGCAAAGATATAAAGGCCTGAAACTTACTGCTGTGCCTGATGATGGATCAATGAAGTCTGCCCAATAACCAGCTGCTAGGAGACTACTGCAGATCTCTTTTGCACTTTCTACAAACTGCAATGTAAAGTAGTGAGTCACATCTCTATTTCATATCATTGTAAACCACTTCTTGTCAACAGTAATGAAGAAAAAATTCTGTCTAGAACAGAGCAAAATATTTGTTAATGTGCAGTTCTAGAAAATACACATCTTATCCCAGGGAGAGTCTCTGAAACATTCCTAACAGTTTAGGGGAGGGGTTTCCAAAGCCAAAGTGTTTTGACAAAACTATAAACTATAAGCTGAACTGGAATTTCCAGGAAAGGGGGTTGAATGAGAAAAACTTTCAAAGTTTACATGTAAACAATTATTATTTCTATTTATTATGATTATTTCTATTTATTATGATAAATCCATGTAAGTTCAACAGAGTAGTCATTGTCAGTCAAACAGTCCTTCCTGATAACAAAGCCATATTAAACTCACTGATGGAATTTGGGTGTCACTCTGTTTCAATATACTGTCACTGTGAAAATGAAAACTGCAAAATTCTAACCACAACTTGACTCAAAACTTGAATATTTATCAGATCAGTAATATATTGATAGGGATATAAGAATTAGCTTTACATTTGCATAATTTTGGCTGCAAAAAATAGTGGTTGAATGTCACAAACACACTTTTCTCCTCACCCTTTTTCAAATGCTTGAATGTTGAAATGCAGAAAATCAAATTTCTACAATTTCATTCAGTTCACTTGACTAACTTTAGCATGATCTTCTTAACCTTAAGAAATTTACCTACAGCCGGAAAAAAGAAAAAGACATCGACTAGACTTTTTTCCTTTCTTATTACACTTACACTAGCCATGAGACCTTCTCGTTCTTCCTCCACATCAGGTGACCATGCACTCATGTCATTCTGAGTGTGTTGGCTGATGCTCACCACTGTTAGCTGGCCCATTTGCACTCCAATATCAGGAAACAGCTCCATGAAGCCTTGGTGAAGGAAAGATGGGCACTGTTGAACACTGCACTCTACTGTTCCAACAGCTGTAGTACTCTTCTAAAAATTACAGAAAAGTTTTTTGATGAATAACTGAACAGACACAAGTACATCAGATGTAAAGGCAGCTTCAATCCATTATATAAAAAGCCTTGTCACTTCTAATTCAAGAAAGGGAATAAAATTATTGCTTACTCAGGTATGTTGTCCAGGCTGTGTGAAGAACTTTTTTCAAGGTTTGAGGACTTATGAAGAGTAGAAATTTTATTGAAGCTTAGCACTTAATTGGTGGCTTCACAAAAGCACAACATAGGTATAGGTTGTACAAAAAGGACAGTGAAAAGTTCACCAGACTGATTTGCAAAAAGTATGAATTTTGAAGCAAATGGTGCACATCTCAGGTTTCCACATTGGGGAATTTATTACAATAATGACAAACAAAAAAATTACTATTGTTGTGCTTAACAACTTGCTTCCTCAACTGCACAACCTTTAGACCAAAAGGTTAACCTTTAACCATCTTTCCAGTTTGTGGACCAAGGGAGAATGGGCATGAAGGATCATATAGATTGCAGCCAGATAGTGGAGAGCTAAAAGAGCCAGTTATGAATTGAATAGTAAGATGTGTCCTTCAAGTATTCATTATGCGGCCAAGAATTAACTACCTCTGTCTCAACAGCTTCCTCATAATTTTCTGCAACATCCTTCATGTACGTATCTATGGCCACTGCTCTTCTGATGTCATCTGATTCCAACTCTAACAGTGCTTCTGCCATAGTTCGTCTGTGAGTTAGTTCAATACCAACATTTCCAGGAAGAGGAAAGTGAGGGTCTTTTGGAGCAAATGGACCAAGTCTAGCATCTGGCCAGTTACCTTGATGAGCTGTAAGAAGGTTTGAGTTAGGTTTTCAACACAAAGTAAACACTGCATAATCAGTGAAGTGTGGTCCCAGAAAGAGGGTCCTGAAAGGATGGGGGGTACCATTCTCATTTCCCAGCCCATATTTTTTTCCAAATCTCACTACCCAGTGCTCAAATCCCATTCCCACATGCAGAATTCAGAAATAATCCAAGTGTTATCAATACGAACCAGCTCTTTTCTCTTCACACCCGCAAAATTACAGATTCTAAATATGACCTAAGACTCAAAAATGCATGAGAATTTGCGAAAAATGTTCTGAAGATGATATCATCCTTTTAGACTGTAAAAAAACATGCAAGTAGGGAAGTTATCACGATTAGTTAGGTTACAAGTTCCTGCCACTTGACATTCCTGATATTCCTGCCTGCAGGAAATCTGTCATCTGACCTGTAAATGTTCTTATTCTACCAAGCCTGGTCAGACAGATTATGCTAAGTGTTGTTTCAAGAATGCTGTCTACCTCTTTTTCAGAGTCACTGTCGTTCACACTAAAGCTGTCTACCTGTTCGTTAGGAGACTCTGGTGGTAAGCTAGTCTGTGTCACAGTCGCCTCTCTCTGATTTTTTCCGGGGAGAGGGGGCTGTGACACAGGCTAGTGGTAAGCCAGCATCCTCATTTGAATTAGCAACCTCGTTGTTGAATTAGTTGGCTCATTAACTTTCGCTTGGAACTCTCTATGCCTTGCAGTGAATTCAAATTGACTGGTTTCAAGACCATTTCAGTTTTAAATAAATTAGAGGCAAAGTGCCTGCCCTGTCCATTGTCTGATGGATTTACCATGCATTTTAGCCTATTATCCTCATTTCAGCTTGCTTCTTTCTCATTATCTCCTTTGTAAATAACCAAGAAATAGTGGCAAATCCTGTACTTGCTGGATCTGGATTAACATGCTCAAAATTGACACGAACAAGGTAATTGAAACACTTTCTGAATTTCTCAACCCTAGGAAATAAGTGATGTCTCGACTGATCTTGGTTACAAGATATTTATCCCCTTCCCATTTTTGACAGTTTTCCCAGTCACCAAATCCCAGTCCCAGTGACCTAAATCCCATTTTCCCATTGGCCAATCCCAGTTCCCATTTTACCCCTTCAGGACCCTCCAGAAAATATCTATACCAAGGATTGTTATTGGAAATTATTCCAAGGGGGAAAGGATTCTCAAAAACCAAAATGTTTAAAGGACAATATGAAGTAAAATTGGAATTTCCAGAGGGATGGGGGTTCAAACCAAAAACCCCTCCATGGGAGAGATTCCAATGATAATTTTCTGGAACAACACAAGCAGGGACAGGCATTTAAAAGAATGAAACACAGCATACCTGATCCATCTCCAGATAATGCAGTGTCTGTGCTTGATGTACTTAGCACTGCTCTCCGCTGCATATTCCTCACCATTTGATTGACAACTGCTCTTATACTAGGAAAGTACCTGACTGCGCGACTCGTCTTTCTAAGAGCCTAATGGTAGGTGAACACATCACAATGTGTCAGTACAGCATGACTATATGTTCCCTAGCAACCTTGTTCTTTTGGCTCAAAATAGAAGTTACAAGTTGGATCACTCAAGTCTCTTTTCCTCTCTTTTTTTCTCTAAGAGTGCTAGAGCCTGACAGCAGAAAGCACAGCACAAGAAGGAGAAAAGAGACTGACACTATTTCATAATACAACAATTTCATTCTGCTTAATAATAGTGGACCTAAACTTCAGCAGGCACGATCCCCCATAGTACTACTCGTGAGCACTTACACTGATAATTTTACAGTTAATAAGCCTAGGATAGATTCATATTAGACACTCTAATTGCTGCAAAGAAAAATGTAACCAAAGGTAGCATAAGCAGGTTGTATTAACATGAGAATAGATTAACTAATAAAAGAAAATAATGAACAATGTGAAGGTGAATTAATCAACATGACACTCTATCCACTGAGCTACGAGAACTCATGGAGAGCAAGGTCATTTAACTGAGTTCATATATGACAGGTGTCCTGCATACTGCTATGATCAACACTATCGAAGTCATTGTGAGTAGTGAGTGATAAGTTAATAAAGATGATGAATTTTAAGCTCGGTAATGAAATGTGAAGGTGAATTAATCAACATCATATATGACATATATGACATTTATTATATGGAGAAGAGTGTTTTACTGGGAACTAAACCACTCGTAGATTCCATACGCAACTTCATCCGGGACCCGAGTGGCGTATTTTCCATATGTCACCTTTGTGAGTGTCGTATCGTTCAATGACGTCACGATTCCTGCCTTTTGCTTTTGTTGAATTGGTTTCTCCATATAATAAAAAGAACATTACACAGTGGCGAGAAGATATGAATTTTATGTTCGAGTGGCAAGAACAATATCTCACAAGTGAGCGAAGCGAACGAGTGAGATATTGTTCTTGCCACTCGAACATAAAATTCATATCTTCTCGCCACCGTGTAATATCCTCTACATATCATATATGACATATGCAGGTGTCCTGCATATGTCATATATGAACTCAGTTAAATGACCTTGCTCTCCATGAGTTCTCGTAGCTCAGTGGATAGAGTGCCCGCCCAGTATTCGGAAGGTCATGGGTTCGATTCCTGTCGGGGACTCAGAATTTTTCTTTGTCCCACGCTCGTGTCATGTTGATTAATTCACCTTCACATTTCATTACCGAGCTTAAAATTCACCATCTTTATTCACTTATCATAATGAACAATGTACAACTGCCACATATGTGTGCAAGGTTCTTCTACCAACTGGATAAGTCATAGTAGACCTTGCCAAAAAACACAAAAAAGGGAAATACGAGTTAGCTACTGTCGATCAAGAACTCAAAAGTGACGTTGGGTAATATACATTCTCACAGACAGATGAAACGAAGTCGAAGGCCTTTATAATTTAGATATATTACATCTCTTAAAATATCTTCATTTCACGTGAGTTCACTACAAGAATCACATACATTGAATCTCATGTTACTTACCTTAGAAGACATAGTTCTGTTGAAGTATTAAATCCTGTAAAAACAACAAAATATTCGATATTTACTGGCCCTAAGTTCGCCAGACGTGACGCAAAGCACAAAAGAAGTAGAGGAGATATCACAATTTACCCACAATGCATTGTAATCGAGCTCTACGTTCCTAATTTAGTTTTTAACAGTTCCACAAACAAATGGACACGATCCTTCAGAGATGTTTAGAAGTTCCCTCCAAAGAAAACATCGACTCCCAAACGTTTTGTCGTAAATTTTACAACCAGCAACCTGTTGTTTTAAGGAAATCTGTGGAGAACTGGAGACCATGTAAAACATGGACACCAGATTATCTTAAAGTTGCCTTGAAAGGAAGCTTTGAATGTCTGGAGGTTCTTGAAGCTTTGGACAACGAGCAGTTTGTTGACAATGTCGATTTCGCCCGCAAAAGAAACATTTCACCTGAAGCCTTCGTTGATTATGTTTTCAAGGAAGAAAAAGGGTTTGTCTCTGACGAAATGGCTGAAAATCAAAGGAAATATAGCGATTATCACAGCAAAAAGAGATTATATTTGAGAACTATGTCAATGCCTAATGTTCTTTACGGAGACATTGCCATACCAGATCAAATTAAAAGTTTAAAGAGTAAAATCTACCATACAAAGGACCAGGAAGCTGATTCACTCGACAAATTTGCTAGCAAAGTGTTCAGACAAGACACTATGCAACTGTGGGTTGGTACTAGAGGGAATGTCACGCCACTTCATTACGACCGAAATCACGGACTACTAGTTCAGATCCTGGGTGAAAAACAAGTCATTTTATTTTCCCATGAACACACGTCTTCCCTGTATCCTTTCCCAAGCTATTCAGAGAAATCTCACTTGAGCCGGATCAACTTCAGAAAAATGAAAGACGAAGATGAACTTTTAGCTTCCTTTCCAAAGTTTTGTCGGGCAGAGGCCTACAGTTGCGTGATAAGCCCAGGTGATATTTTATACATACCACCCTTTTGGTGGCACGACGTCACGTCACGCGATAACTGCATTTCTGTCACGCTCCCTTGGGACATGGAGCCATCTGATGAAATACCACCCTGTATGCTGCGATGAACTTCTTTTATGGAGAGTTTGGTATAGACTGTGATGAAAAGTTTTTAGAGAATTGCATTTTAGCTGTATCATTAGCGAAATGAAAATAAAATAAAACATGTAAATATATTCCCAAATTCTATTCTTTGATTCTTTGTACGCTTTCTTTACAAAATTAAAAGTAGGAAAAGAATGATGTGATCAAAATTAATTTTCTGTTTGTATCATGAAGTTGCTTTCAACTTCTTCATAAATGATAACGTCTTCCTTTTGGTACAAAGGGGCTTTAAAAAAATTTTATTTTCTACCTAAATCAGCAATATCATGTTCACTCTGTTTTGATATCGAGATATTTTTAGCTCTTCATTCTATTTGAGACTTCCTAGCACTTGTTCACTTTCTTTGTTCTTTTTCTACTTTTTTTGTGTTGTTTTTCTGTTTTCTTTTTGTTTGATTTTGTTTCTTTACGTTGTTTTATTTAATAGTTTTGTTTTCTTATACATTCTTGAAGCCAGATTAGAGTCCTTGGTCTTTTGCCCAGCTCGAGCACTGAGAGTCTCAGACCACTGGTAAGTGGTAACTTGGCGCAGTTGCGTGACATTTAATAATAGCGTGACAAAACTGACGGAAAACGAAAACGACCTGGGGTCCAGTTTGAAAATACACACAGCTTTGCAGATGGCGGGGTTTTTTCCTTCAAATGGTTAATTAGTTGTATTGTTCCCCAGTTGGTACATTCGAGTGGGTTAATTGTAGCTCAAAGGCTCAATCTGAACACCGTTTTGAATATGACGAAGGCTGTGAGCAGGAAATCAGGCAAAAAAGGCCGATCAGAAGATGTGAAAACATCGACAGTCAGACAACCTGCAAAACTCCCGAAAAGACATCATAAACACCAGGAAGAGACATCTCGTCGATGGATGATTTGGCTCGTTATTTTTTGTTTCCTCATTGGAGCGGTCGTTGTGTTTTTCATTCCCGCTTTCCAGTTTACTTCCAAAGAAAAAGTTTCTGAAGGAAAGAACTTTGATCAAAGTAAACAAGTTAAAGAGCCGAAAGCTGACAGAGCTAGTGATGGGCGAAAAGAGAAGGATGCAGGTAAAACATCAGCTGTGTCTTTAATTTAATATGTGATGTGGTTTCTATGCCACGTAAGCATAAAAAGGAATGGTAAATTAGTGATATTATAATACGATGTATTATTAAAGTTACGAGGACTGGTCAGTATACATAAAGATGCTAATTGACTGCAGCAGCAAATTAATGAGTCTAATTTCCAGATTTCCTGGTGGGGAAAAGTTGTTGATATTAGATACACTTTTGTTGTTGAATTGGCACAAATCTACCTTGCACATCTTTTTTGTAGGGTCAAGAAGTTAAAAATATTGGTAGTCTCCTAGATTTTGGTTTTTTCAGGTTCGACATCTTACCCCTTTTGAAGGGACAATGTTATGAATTGCCCATGTGCACGTTGGTTGGTCGAAACTTGAAAAGTTCAGGTTGAATTTTTTCGACAAATTCAAAATGGTGTTGACTGGTGGAGCCAGACATAGTGTGTGAACAAGGGGAACTGCAATGGATAGCCCCTTGCTGTAAACACACAGAGAGAGCATAGTTGTTTTAAGCCAGTTTAGTGGCTGCTTGTCAACCCTTGCAGGCAGTAAACACTGAGTCTTGGTCAGTTGAGCTTGATCCCCTGTAGATTCCTAAGACAATAATATTATTGTCTTAGAAATCTATACTCACTTAGCTGTTAACCAATGAACATAGAATTCTGTGGCTCAGATACATTACTAGCAAAATATTTTGGACATTAGAATTTCAGATTCCATTTCAAAAGTTAAATTTTGGAAATTTGAAAACAGTAGAACCTCCACTAACGGCCACCTCTCCACGACTACCACTTCTCTACAACCACTTTTTGTCCTGGCCGATAGTCAATACTTTCACCCTTATTTTAACTTCTCTACAACGGCCACCTCTCCACAACAGCAATGGTCACTAAAGCACCTCCAAACTGCCAAGATAACCTCTCAACAACAGTCAGTTAATTAACAACTGACAAACAATGTTTACGAAACCCCATTTTTTATTGGGAAAGGTTACGCAGCTTGATCCATAACGTACATTGGTGGTTTCTCTTTGGTTTCTGTTTTATCAATATATTTTAATTGTGTTACATATTTACGTGATACACTAAGCATTTTTAAAAGATAAAAATGTTGAACCCCACATAAAAACAGGTGTCATATTACACCCCTCTCTCCCCATAACAGCCACCTCTCTACAACAGCCACTTTCCTTTCTCCCCAAGGTGGTCGTTGTGGAGAGGTTCAACTGTAGTCTGAAATTATTGTGTTGACAGGCCTCAAAGTTGTTACGTACTACGGAATCTGCATTCAGTGTAAAATTTAGAGATCTGTGGAGAATTGTAAAAGTGGAAAAATGTACTTTACATTTCACAGCAAGCATCTTGAAGTTGGAAGATATATGGAATGTATTGTAATTCGACAGTAACTAGTCTAAGAGTGAGATATGACATGATTTTTAGGCTATTTAGCACATCTTGGCCTTTAAATCATTATGTACTCCGGAATCTGCATTCAGTTAGCTTTGATATGGAGTAGCACACTTATAAATCTGTGGAGATTTTTTAGAGAAAAAATTATTTTATGAGACAGTTACAGTCGTAGTACTGTGAATCTGAAAGATGTGTGGATTATGTTCCAATCAACAGTAACTAGAGTGTAATATGGCAAGATTTGTAACCTATTTATCACATCTTGACTTTAATTTTTTATGTACTACAGAATCTGCATTAACATAGCTGTTAGTAGCAGTATTAAACTTAAAAATTTGTCGAGATACATGTATGCTAGAGAAAAAAATATTTACACAAGAACACTTGAGAATATTGAAGTTGTCTTGATCACGCTGCAGCCCGATGAGGCTGGAAACACGGCATGAGTTATATGACAGTTATAGATTATTCAACACAAACTGACCTCAAAATAATTTAGTTTAGAGTAATCTACTTTCTCTTAGCTTGAAAATAACACAAGACAGTACAGTTTAATACTCCCTCCCATAAGAAATTTTTAAGCGGATATGGAAAAGCAAATTGTGCACATGTACAGCCTGTTATACTGTGCCCTATTCAAGGGTTTGCTGTGATTGAACATTTAGGTATGCTCCTTTTACCACCGGGTGGCGCAGTGGCCTCATGGTTAGTGCACTCGTCTCCGGATCGAGCGTTCCGGGTTCGAGCCCTGGCCGGGGACATTGTGTTGTGTTCTTGGGCAAGACACTTTACTCTCACAGTGCCTCTCTCCACCCAGGTGTATAAATGGGTACCGGCGAACTTAATGCTGGGGGTAACCCTGCGATGGACTAGCATCCCATCCAGGGGGGAGTAGAAATACTCCTAGTCGCTTCATGCTACAGAAACCGGGATAAGCTCCGGCCTGATGGGCCACTTGGCTCGTATGCAGACTTTACCTTTTACCTTTTACTGACCAGTGCAAATACATGGATTGCGACATACATTCTCCTAAAATGATCCTTTTCACCTGCTTGCATCATCTTCAGTTTTCAAAATTATATTATAAAGTGAACATGGATATCAAGAGTACTCAGGACAAAGTGCACTTTGTAATGTAAAAAAGCAATGACCAAACTCTTGATAAATTGAGAAATAATGTTGAACAGAACATAAAATAGTAAAAGCACTGTACATTATTTATAGGAATGTGCAGTTCATCTTTGAAGCTTTATTACAGAAAAAATAGCACAAAAAATTAGTCTAGAATCATCGCAAGATTTAAAATGGTTGTAGATTCCTATTCTATCTAATTCCAATTTCTGTTACTTTCTATTTCTTATAGGAGCACAAAAGATTCCTGAGTTTTTCAAAGATTTCAAGTTATCAATTCAAAGCAAGTTGCAGATGAAAAATCTCCAAGAAACTGATCAAAAAATGAAAATCCAACCACTTTATCATGACAACTCCAAAAGTACTGTCCGTGCATATGTAATAGAGCATTTCCTTAGCGATACTGAATGTGACAGTCTTGTTATGGTTCACAGCCGTCATGTGTCCGAGCTGAACAAGCAAGTCCCAATCATCTGCTTTGACAGCATCAAATCTTTCCGAGAATACTTGAAAGATGCAAAGCTTAAAATGAAAGTGTCATTGAATGATTTCACCGATGGTACAACCTGTATCAATGAGACATTTTCTGCTAAACTGCAGGGACATTTCAAATGGAGTTATAGCACGGCATTTTATCCAGGAGAGAGCAAATTTTCTACAGTGTTTGCTGAAAGAATACGGAAGGCAACAGGACTCAGACTCGAAAACGGGGGGAAGTTCCAAATCACATCATATCCACAAAATGTTGGTAAGTTAAGAACTGAAGTGAAGGGATTGTGGTTCTGTGTACAAAAAAAGTTCAAATTGTACAGACTGATATGAATTTAAAGTATTTGATTTACCAACAAACTGTTGTAGGCTACAAGAATCACACAGACTGTGTTGTTGAGTACAATGACAAGCGGGATCGATTTGCCACTATACTGGTGTACTTAAGAGATGTTGAGGAAGGAGGAGAAACGAAGTTCCCTCAATTGGGAATCAGCGTGAAGCCTCGTAAAGGACTTGCCCTCATTTGGAACAGTATGAACTCTCGTGGAGAATGTGATCCCACATCTCTTCACAATGCTGCAAAGGTCGTCAAAGGACATAAGTTTATCATACAAAGATGGTGAGTTTTGCATTGTTTTAAATCAATGTAGTGCACTAATTAACAATTAGATTATGAGCCCAAGATTTCCATCACATGATAGCTGGTGAGCACACTGCCCAAGTCAACTATCAAGCATAGAAATCTAGAGCAAATAATCTAATTGTTTTAAAAGTATAAATCTACTCGTCGTGCAAAACATTTCAATAGTTAACACAAAGAAGCAGCCATCATTTTGTTAACAAAACATTGTTTATATATCAATCAGATGCAAGTAGATAAATTCTGTGTACATCCAGTCTAGAGTAAAACCATTGGGCCTAATAATAAATTTGATGTTCAATACTGAATTCAACATTTCTTCTGTAAATGCAGTGACATCTTCTCTGAATTTTGGACGTCAGTAATTCTGCTAGATTTGGTGTAAATGTATTGCTACAAAAAGGCTACCGTACTTCTTTCCCAGAATTATAGAGATATAATTATGTGGTTGATACAAAAACCAAAATATACTTAATGTATGGAGTCAGAATGTACAAAAGGAATATTAAATATTGAGAAATCTCACCTAGTGGTATACTGTCACATTTTCGCAACTGACCGAGAAATTTTCAAAGGCAAATTGTGAGTGATCAGGACCTTTCCAATTGTTTGATAAACAATGAAATTGAATTATTAGCATTGAAGCTTGCATTTGGGCTAAGCTGTGAAACCCTCCCTTTAATGAGAAATACACCTTTTTCAAACAAAACAGTTCCCTTCCACAAAGGTGTTGAGTTAAGAGAGAATTTCAGCTCTGATCAGTGTAAAATGAAGACTGTGGACTGCAGACTGCAGACTTTTTAACTGAATTGTGTTACCATTTCCATCACTGAGAACTAACCATAAACAGGCTAACTCCGTGGAACATTATTCAGTCTAACCATAGTGCTATTCAGGCTAACTGGAGTTCAGACTTTTACTCTGATCAGCCTGAATAACCCTGTTTACAGTGAGCACTCAATAATGAAAATAACATGATAGTCTGCAGTCTGCATTTTTACCCTCAATCTTCAGTTTGCTTTTTACACTGACCGATTGCAGCTGTCTTTTCTTGCAAGTGTGTGTTGTAATGGATGTATCCTCTTTTAAAACAGGTACTATTATCATAATTTCCCAGCTCTTGGAAAACGTCCCCAGCAGCCAATGTTACCTAAGCGTGGAGCTTATCAGCCCAGAGTGTCTTGTGACGAGTACAAGCAGGGTAGCTGTCGGTGGTATGACGAGTGGAACTATGATCACTTACTGGATTATACAGCTAACTTACAGAATCTCATCTGATTTACAGTTATTAATGATAACAATAAGTTTAAGGAAACAGCATTTCGAAGCCATCTTTGAACCAATTCCACTTTCAGTTCAAAACTGCCATCGTATTGTACTTTATGCTAACTTGCCTCTTCTGAGTGATAGATGTAGTTACAATCACTGTAGAGACATTAGAAAGTCCCTACATCAACAAGATGGCCAGTAATAGCTAAGGATCAAAACTGCTATCTGCAGTGAAGAGGTATCTAGTGATAAGCAGTTCTCTGTAAAACAGAGTTCAACTGTTGATTTTTAAATTGTGGAAAATGTATGAGGGTGGCAAAGGGGGGTACCAATCACGCATCACACTGAATTTTTCTATTAAATCACGCATCACGCATAATTTTTTTCACTAATCACGCATCTCCTAAAAAGAAGTAAGTACATCACCAATTTTACCTTCTCAGCCCTAAAAGTGTTGTCAAAAGGAGAACTCTGCCAATTCAGCCAATGAAATGCATTGGCAAATATTCCAAACACTTTCAACTAAAAATAACAATAATTTATTGGCCAAAATAAAAGTGATGACCCGTACAGGAGAACGGGAAATTCATTCTGTATCCAGGAGCCTCCTGGATAACCTGAGAGTGTTGGCATCATCTGTGAACAGACTCCTGATGAGTGCAAAAAATAAAAAATAAAATAGGGCGAGCCTAGCAGGGTGAGATTTTCCCTCTCCAGACCATTGTCAGCTATCTCTGCCTGCCTGTTTTTTCCCTTCCCCTATAACTTTGTGTCAAAGCTTTACCTGTGGAAATTCCTTCTGTACAGCAACATTTCTATGTCTGTAAATGACATCATAATAATAATAATAATAATAATAATAATAGATTTATGTAGCGCTAAAATTATAAAATATTCTAAAGCGCTTCACAATTTTAAGCCATGTTACAATGTAACATGGCCTTTATAATAGTGGTACACAAACTTATTCCTTGTGTAGTCTCTCGTTGCTTGCACAACTGTCTCCTCAAGCAGCATGAAATGATACCAAACTCTATCATCTCTTATCATTTCAGTCATTTGGGACATTCTTTTAGACCTTTCATACAATACCCAGATTCAGATATGGTCTGATGCACTGCCAAAAATGATCCGTGTACAAAATGGACAAAAATAGCGCTGAAGCTCATAGTCCTTGTGCAAAGTTTAGCTGTTTTCAATTGACATATTCCTGTTGTGACTATTGTGTCATAAAGATTGTTGTTGTTGTTGTTGTTGTTGTTGTTATCACAATTGTTTGGACCTACACTACCATGAACATCCACAAAGATAAAAAACACCAGAGGTCAAGAAAAGGACGAAAAAGACCAGAAAATGGTGTCACGTCTGCCACAATTTATTGATCTTCTTTAAGACTCTATTTACTATTTACTTTGAATGAATGGTATCCTTCTAGTTCAAAGAACGTTCACTTATCACGGAAATCTAATTGGTAAATCATGCGTCACGTGCTTGCAAAATAGCAAATCACGCATCACATTATTATGTCCTGTCCTGTGTCACGCAGCTATTTTGGTCTCAATCACGCTACTAATTTTGGGGCAATCATGTGTCACGCAAAAACCCTTTGCCACTCTCATGTATGGACTTGTTATTTCTTACATTATGATATACATATATTATCATATCATTCTCATCATATCGTAAATTTATATAGTGTAAAGCTGTGAATAATTTAGATCTATCCAAGAAATAATAAATAAAAATGAAATTGCATTCGTCAATAATTATTTATAATTTTGAACCTTTCATATACTTAATGTTGAGCACTAAAAACATTTTGTGATGAATATGTACTAAAACATGTTAAATTAATTAATCAAGTGACATGAATATTTGTGTACATCATTCCGTGTTTAAAGGACATCAATACACAAGTAACGATGAGCACAAATCACCTGCTGTCTAATTGGTGAAAATTATAGAGCTGACCTGATCAGAATAAAGTTTAACTAATGTTGGGACATAGCCATGGGAGACTACTGTCAGACAAAGGACCTGAGAATAAAGAAAGTTATGGACTAGGAGTCATCTTGATCCAAAGTCTAAAATACGTGGTTTAAATTGTAGATGTTGAAAATCAATGTAATAGTGCAGGTATTTATACACCTGTTGGTCAACAAATGTTGCATCATGTAATGTTATCAGCAGGGTATATCAAATAGTGTTGAACAGAATAACGGTGTAATCTACTGTTTAGCAAGTTTCAAGTTGTTGATTGATAGGCATTCTCAGAGACCCAGGGGCAGTTAGTGGAGGAGGCAACAGTTGAAACAATACTATTTCTTCAGCAATTTTTCTCGTGGTTTTAATTTTTGCTCACTGCCAGAAACTGCCCTTGGGTTTCTTGAGGGTAAATGACAGGGAAATAAGCAATGCCCTCTGGATTCTATCTCCATATTAGTATCACCCAACTAGTGGACTCATGCAAATCCTGCATTTTAATTGGCTACGCTATTAGAGGACTATTAGTAATAGTCCTCAGGTAGCAAAATTGGCGCAATCGAGTATGACACTTTCTTTTGTTTTATTCCCAAATAAATATTTCTTCAACTTGCATTTGCTGACTTTATTATTGCCTTTTCTGTCCAACTAGTTGGGTGATACTAAAACAATTAGACCCTTCGCCCTCAAGGGCCACGGGTCAATAGCCCATTCGGCTTCGCCTCGTGGGCTATTAACCCGTAGCCCTTGCAGGTTACGGGTCTAATTGTTAAATAGCCACTATTTTTGGTTTCTCCAATGCTTACCGGGAGAAGCACTGCATGATGACCCAACTAAAAGGCTTCAGAAAGGAGACTAACATGGTGTCAGTCACAAAATTTATAATTGACAGAAAAAGCTGAATATTGAACTATCATGAGCTTGGACTAAGTCTACAACCCTGAATGTCAGCCCTCTCTGTTTGCTTACTCCAAGCAGGAGTATGGGACATGAGGAGATGGCTGAAACTTAGGCCAAGCTTTACAAGAAGTGGATAGCAATAAGGAGGGATGCAAGGCAGATTGAGGATCACCTGGAGAAGGAGTCAAGGTTTACCCCCATTGCATCCATGCAAGTGCTTATGGTAACGGGACACGCAGTAAGCAATTTTAAATATTACCAACAAAATTCTGAGAGAATGCTGAATGCAATGTTGATTTCAGATTTACATGCAATTACATGATCTGAGAAAGGATAACATAACAGTTCCAGAACTAGAAAAAAAGAACAATGAATAAGATAACCATCAGGGGGCATTTATTTCTCAAGAGAACTTGTAGATTCCACTTCATGACAATTTCAGGCTTCTGGCCTTGATTGTTAGAAGGGTGGACAATGCTATCCACCCAAGAAATCACTATCCAGCAGACAGCAAGGTGGATAGCAATTTACCTGGTGGATAGAGTTATCCAGCCTTCAAACATCTGGAACCTGGTTTTTAGTCTTCCCTTGACTTTAAATTACCAAATTCCTCACACCTCTTTGTGTTCCCTCTTCTCATATTTGCTCACCCAATGACCAACTACCCAAGCCATCACTCATTTTCAAAATGAGCTAGTAGTGAGAGTCTATCAAGCTTGAGGGTGAAAGACTATGGAACAAAAAAAAAACCGGATACTATGCAGTTTCTGTTTCAATATTTATTAGTACCGAGTATGTGGTAATAAGAATGCAATTAATTATAAGTGTTTAGCAAAATATATGTCCAAGGAAATGCTCTTCCTAAAACGTCGAGAGCATCTAAGTTAGTTTACGACATGGATATATAATTATTGCCAGTTTCTTAAGATATTGAAAAATCACCCATCACCTGGGGAATACTTTCAAAACGCTGAAGAAAAACAACTAAAACACATCTCCCCACAAAAAACTGCAATTGCACATGATAAATAAGAGAACGTTCACCAGCAATAAAGTTTATCTCTAGTTTGATGGCAAAAGTTATGTGGTTTGCAGATAACCCTGGTCTAGCCAGTAGATCAAAGTTAAGAGTGATACGGTCAAGTCTCACACCAGTCAGTCTCAGTACACAAACTCTTGAACAGTCTTCGCAGTTCAAAAAATCTACAACAGATTTGAGTCTCTTTAAGTGTAAAAATATACAAGTATCATATAGTCATCTTAATCCATAAAATATTTACATCAAGAACTGTAGTATACATTAAGAATTAAGTCAATGAATGCTGAATAGCCATTTTATATAAAACTCCTAAATTACTTAATGTGTTATAATCAAAAGGTCTGTTTTCATTAAGTTACACTTAATATTTATGAATATGATACACTCTCTTAATACAATAACTGAATAATGTTACTATACAATCTTCAAATGGCAAGGCAACTCCTCCTGACACAATGATCCATCAAAGGTAGTCAGGTTTATATAAAAAGGGATTCAAGAAAGCTTCAAAATCTTGGGCTAAAGAGAGACTTGTTGAAAAATTTTGAGAAAGAAATCCAACATGCAAAAAGTTACCATACGAAAAGAAAAGAACTTTTAAAACAAAATTTTGTATGCTTGTCAGTGTGCCAGGGTATTCAAAATAAACTAACAATACCCTTATGAAGAACTGATATCTATTAAGTCTTCTTCTAAATAAAAACAGTGAAAGAGTGTTCTTGTTGAAAAAAGGACCAGGTGTAGGTCAAATTCACTATTTGCAAAGATGTCATACCTTTTTTAATCCATGTTCTTCACAAAATGAATAAAAGTATCACTTTGTTTCTCTCATTTAAGTAATAGAAGGTTTAACTGACATTGCTGTAATATACCTATATCTTTCCTCCTTCTTTGAAGACCCTTGTATTAATATTACACAAAATACTGGACCTTGACAAACAAGTACTCTGGATACAATCAAAACTTCTCCTCTTGCTATACACACCAACAAAACACAGAACACTGGAAAAGAAACACCTAGAACGGCCACCTTAATCCAGTAAAAAGGAGACACGCTGTAGAATATTTAAACCGTTTTTTTTTTTAACCAAGTTACCAAACAATTCCACACCCAACACTATGCACTTGACCAAAATCTGTCAGTTAAAATAGTTAGAATAGCTTTTCATAAATTAGGCATAGCTAGATAATTAAACAAGGGGATGAAAGGATTTAAATTAAATACACATGAAGATCACTGAGGAGAACCCGTGGTTGTCATTCTTAATGCTAATGAGGCAATAAATTAGAGTATTTATTTAAGTACTTTAGATATTAATGGTTTGACCACACCATGTCAGATTTCATGGTCTTTTGTCTTGTCCCTGTCCTCCAGTTCCATGTTTACTGAGAGGCTTCCAGGTGTGACAGCTGCTGGTTGGCAGTTGCTGGAGAAGTGACTGCCATCTTGGGGTATGAGGGAAGGGCAGAGAAGGCCGAGAAAGCTGACCTTGCACTGATGTTGATGATTTTCACCTTTGTCTTGTCTGGCCCAAGAAACAAGGGTGATGTGGCCCTGAATGAAAGGGAAGAACAACAAAATCAGAAAAAGTAATGACTAATTGTCAGCAGGTAACTTCATACTACAGAGGAAAAAAACCAATGAGCCAGAGTTATGGGCCTTTTGTGCAATACCTACCTGTCTGCATCTTCAACGTGCAAAGGCACCTTCTCAGCTCCATCAGGGGGCTCTCTTGCAAAGAGGTACGAATTGTTGGGCTTAGGTGAGGATGCATATTTAGGACCAACTGGAAGCTCAGGAGATACATTCTCTTCAGCTTCTGCAGCTCCTCCAGATGAACACCTTGATGATGGGCGTGAATCAGATGCTCCAGGCATTATGGGGTATGTTGGAGATGCAGAATGACTTCTACTGCTGCTGTTGCCACTCCCACCACTATCTTGACCTTCCTGGTTGTCAGCAGATGTCTGTGTGTGAATATCTACTGTGCGAAAAGGTCCCACTCCAGACATTATCTCTACCACAGGAGCTTTACGGCCATCTGGTATTTGCTCCATTACCTGCTAAAGAACAGACCTGTTTAGATTCTGGCACAAAACAACAACCGTCATTATCCCTGAATCAGCTGCATGAAACATGAAATATATTCAAGCCCTTTCCAAACATGTATATCTCATAGGGCTGTTGTTCAACAGTAATTTGACTGTAAAAGTTTCCAAACACATGATCAGTTTTACACACACAGCCAAAAGAGGCAGTGTAAAAATGGTAATTTCCAACTACATTGTATTCTATAGGCTCTACTTCAACCTAAACCATTTTGGTGTATTTGGATTTTCAAAGTGTGAAACCACAAAAGAAAAGTTTTCCATAATATCAATAGAGCATAAAAATTTCTCTCCAAATTCTCACAACATAAAGGGAACTCACTCTTTCAGTCTGAGTATCTGTTAACACAAGTTTCTGTATTTCCGAGTTAAGGCCCTCCAAACTCCGTTTCTGTGGCCCTTCTGATGGTCTTGATGTCATAGGGATTGAGATGGGAATTGACTGTGGAAGCCTGCTGGCTGGAATGGCAGTGTGGTCACCGTGAAGGGGAGATTGGCGACCATATGTTTGACTTGATTTACTTCCATGTTTAGTACGCTGTAAATGTTGTTTCAATTTCTGTGAAATGTAGTTAGGTAATATATTAAAATTAAGTCTCTGAAATAGAAGATATGAATCTATGCAGAAAAAATGCTCCAAGTTCTCACAACAAGTCTTTTGATTATCTTCTGCACCCCCCGCTTTACACTAAGGTACAGAAGAGTCAGGGAGCTAAGCCATAACAGTAGGTTCAAATGTAACAAAGATCCACCAAACTGCCAAAATTAGTTTAGTCAATATGCATGGATACACACATTAAGCAGTGTTCGAAATTAGCAGTCGTCCGGTCATCCAAGACAACTAAAGAATGTTCCAGACAACCATTTTTCTGTAAAATTAAAGGCCTGGTTGTCCGAGGAAAATGACACGTCCAACCGAATAACAAAAGAACAAGTCCAACCGAATAATAAAATAAAGGTATATAAAAGGTCTAAATCTGGTGTTTTCATTCATTGATGGAAGCCACAAACCGCCATGTTTTCAAACCCAGACCTCCCTGAAATCTTATCGTGCACAGGTTATCATTCTTTTCTGAGGCAAAGTACTTCGCAAGTTGTCAATATATATTTACAGGTAAGAAAATTCTGTTAATTAATCGGAGCTGAAATCAGCTAGCTATTTTTTCAGGGTTATGAACTAGGCCATTATTAAGGGTAATCAAATGGCGCATCTTTGGAAAAACAGTGGACTTTATTCTGTTTGCCATTCCCTGCTGAATGTTTGGCAGCTGGTCTTTGATATGTAACCTGTAGGCATTGAATTTCTGTATTTCTCTTAAGCATTAAATTGCTAATGCGAAAGTGCAAACATCCTGCTCAAACAATGTTTCAAGGAAGCCATTGCATGCCACTTCGCGTCACTTATGTTATTTACTTCACATCATTTACATTTATAATTATGCAACAAATGATACAATATTTTAAGGGCAACCAGAGCCAGGGATTAGGTTGTCCTGCATTTAAGGACAACTTGGATATTTTTTCAATTTCAAGCACTGATTAAGAAGCAGTAAAAACAATCCTCCTACCAGTATGTATGAAGGGTGTTGCCTTTGAAACTAATTATATGACCTAAAATTTTAAGCCCAGTTTTTTCCAAGATTGATTGCCCAGATAGCAAGTATGTCAAAATTAAGTTTTCATCCCTGGTTTCTTCCCCCCAACCCGAAGGATCTTTTCATTCATTGATGGGTTCCCTTCATATCTTGAAGCTTCTATCTTCCATATATTTAGCACAACAAATCCATCTTACTGATTTAAAGACATACTCCACTCGCTATCGACAAGACAACTTCACTGTCTAATTTTTCTTCTCTGTAAATTTATTTTGCCTCCTCTAATACAAGTGAGAGTCATGAATCTGCCATCAAAAAAGAACAAAATGTACATACCTCTTTTATTTTTTGATCTCCACTACCCAGGGAATTTGATCTTTTATTCCTTGGTCCTAAATTGTCTTCTACATCACTTTCTTCCCAAACTGGTGTCTGTAAAAAATAAACAATAAAGAACAATGAAAACTCAAAATTACAAGGGCCAAGGCATTGTACTGTAGTCCACACAAAATACATACTACATTTGCAGTTTAGAAGATAAAGTCCCTGTTCAAGCGTTGTATCTTGTTGGGTCAGTCCTTATCTTTGGTTTCCCTTGCATGAGGTGACTAGTAGTATTTGTACTCCCCCTAGATGTGATGCTTGTCCATCACAGGGTTACACCAAGCATTCAGTTTTACAGTACCTATTTCTAAACCTGGGTGGGGAGAGGTACTGGGAGAGTGTTGCTCAAGAACCTGACACAGTGAAAGCAGCCAGGGGGTTGAACCTTGACCGCTCAATCTAGAGTCCAGAATTAAAGCAGTTCTTTCAGTATGCAATTTCTCCAACATTTCATTGTGAAGGGACACTGTGATAGAGGAGAGAATCAGTTATTCTTAGACTAAGAAAGTACATAAGTTGAAAAGGAGCATAAAAGAGATAGACATTTACTGAATCTGCACTCCTTGTGCAGCCAAAAAGTCTTAAATAACTATTTGATTTGTCAACAGCAACAACAGACACTGATCAGGACTTTGTTTCCAAGATTGTACTTAAAATACACCTTATACATGTTAAATATACCTTCTTGGATCTCAAACCACTGTTATACAAAAGTATGATTAATATTTCCAACCTCCATCTGAAAATTTTTAATCATTTTGATAATGAGTTTTTCCCTTTGAATTATTCGTACAAGAATTCTGGAAATTATTTTTACATGTGCATGCATATACATGAATACCCTTTGGATAATAAATCATATTTTGCCACCCAACTTAGTGGTAGAGCATCTGACGAGTGTGTGAGAGGTCATATATAAGTTCAAATCCTACTGAAGACTCTAGGGTTCATTTTCCAATTCTCCCACACTGAAGACAAGCTGACTAACATCTGATCAAATTTACAGCATTGGTGAACGAAATTCCATATCTTAACATCAACTTAGGACACCATGGAGAATTCAATACATAGCTATGTGAAAAGAACAAATTTATTCTCTTTTATTGTTGTAATTTAAACCCTTGGAAAGGCCAAAATATAAAGCAGTGTTAAATAAAACACAATATACCATAAATATTATCTCATATATTCAAACTATTTCCTCAATGCAATTGCAAACTGAAGTAAGCTGTCATAGGGAAACTATTAATCAGTCAACATGTATATCTTTCTGTCAAATCTTCCAGCTTGCCATATTGGTTTAATAACTGGGGCAATTACGTTAAATGCATTAGACAAATTATAAAGAATATTTCTTGCAACTTGCAGTGACAAATTGCTTCCTTTCTCTGACTTAAGGAACACAACAAGGCCACGACACAACCAAAGTCAGAGTAAAATCTGATCCTTGTTCACAAATGAACTCATTAAGTTGTCCACATAAAACTTAAGGCAGGCTTGAAGTTTGTGTTGTCAATGATTATCAATATTTCGCTTTAAAAACTAACTATTTTGCTGGTCATATTTATTGCAGTTTATTGTTTCTGTAAATACATATTTTCCTATCAAGAGGACACAGCTTTCTGAATTATTTTGATGACAAAACAAAAGAAGCAGACCTGATGTTCAAGTTATAATGGGTATCCCTTATTTGTACGTCACTGTGTAGTTTCTCTGCAAAATGTCAGCGACACAACATCAAGGCATTCAGAAAAGAAGCCCAACTGGAAGATTGTCATTGCTACTTGGTAGCAAAATTTCCATGTTACCCATCATAACATTTTAATTAGGAGTGAAGGATAATCTTAAGGCACATCTGCTGTGCTTGTTTATGCCTTGTATTGTGGTTACCCTCCAACTTTAATGATTGTTTTTGTCACGTCAACTTTTTTGTGCATGGTCAATGAGGTTTACTACTGTAAAGAAAATCCCACATATGCAAGCTAACTAATGTTGACTGGTGAGAATAAAAACTTGTGCTTCTTAAAATTACTGAGACCTTGACACTTAACACCCTTGAAGGTTTACACACTTTGACCCCTCCGAACATGGAAATAATGCCAAAACCTAACCTCAGCTAGCCTCAATCTAACACAGGTGAAATAACCACATTACCAACACCGCTCACGGATATTTCACCCAAAACATTCTGTACAGTGCCACAGCTTCCTTTTATTGTCTCCGATTGATAATTACTGTCAAAGAATTGTGTGTGAGAAGAGAGACATGGGTTCATTCACACAAACACTAGTCACACCTTTATGTCTCATTCTCAATGCCAGGACCTGACCTCGAATTCCAAAGATACCAATTAACAATATATGTTGGACTATGGGCTTGAGTTTTCAGTGAGTGAGGAGTCGACCAGGCATGACAAAGTTGACTATCACTAACAGTTTTAGTCTTGATAATACAGAAGATAGCGGTTCAACGACTACAATTTTTACAAGTATATCAAAAATAGCGACTCATTCCATTCAAGGTAATTTCTATGAGCAGATCACCAATGATAATGATTAGGGAATAATCAAAATCATGCTAGATCACAAAGACGTTTCTGATGAATGATATTACTAGCTAAAAACCGAAAGTCATCTAAGAGTAAATACCAAATACTGTAGTCAACAACATGCAGCTCAACTGACTGTTGGTTAATGAAAACCATGGAAATCACTCTTTGTTTTAACGTTTCTAAACATTCCTTTAATTTTGGGCATTTTCAAGCCAAAAATCAAGAATAATTTTCCTTTTCAGAACAACACATACATGATCACATTCCATCTGTGATTAAAAGACACTTGTCAAGGTCTATGTAAAATTGGCAAATCTGATTGGGTGCCTCATGACAGAATATTCTCTGACAGAACATGGTGATGTACACATTGCCATCCAAGTTTTGGCTTAGAAATGACTAAGATTGAAGTTTTCCAACTGCTTTCTCTGTAGTTCCTAACAAAAAAATAACTTGTTGCAACACTCTTATTTTCCATGAGGTCTACTCAACTTTGGACACCGCACCTCGTCAACAAAACCAAATTCTTAAATTTGCAATAGAGCACAATGAGTCCCTACTATGATTAGATACCGTCTTGTGAACAGTCTTGGTTTAAAGTATTGAAGCAATAACCCAGACACCTAGACAGTCTTTGTGGAGCCCTTTGTGGAAACTGAAAAACTGTTTGTTTTACCTGCCCTCCCTTCTTAAGAGGTCGTGACTTTGGTTCCATAATGAGACACAAGCAATTCAGTGCGTAGAGTTCTGTTTACAGTGCTGTAAAGGCAACCTCGACAACAACAAATTCTCAGAGTTGCTGAAGTGTTGTTTAGCACATTTCTGTCAATTTTAAGCAGTTGCCTTAGATTCGGTGCCAAAAGCTAAAAATCTCAAGGCACTGATCAAGAGAACTCGAGACACCCCATCCTACCCAGCTATGTAATGTACCCTTCCTGGCCATTCTAGCTCTTTACCTTGTTAAATTATGTTACTGTCAAGGATGAAAAAGTCAATTCACTGCTAATATTTTACACCACAAAAGCTCCGAAAATCCTGTACTTTTAAATACCAGTCAGAAGGAGAGACTTTTCCTGCGTGATTCTTTGACCCTCAATCAAATTGGTTAGTCTTTCTAACCAAATAATCAGCATTAGTATTGACTTAATTTCGCTTCCTGAGGGTTTTGTTTGCAACATTTCCGAAATATCTTTTGTAAGGACTTCTCCACCACACGGGTTAAAACAAACTTAATTTATAGCTAAGATCATCAAATTTCAGAGTTGCTTGGGAATTAACCTCGTTGTCATGGCTGTGGTTCAATAAGAGTATCGGAGAGTAAATTTATTTTGCTTGCTCGTAACTCTTTCAAGCTTATTTCGACCTTCCCACGTCTACGTTCGTGTAATTAGCCTGAACTTGGCCATTTTCGGGAAATGTTTTATTAATAGAGCGGTACCTAACTAACCTGAGTTGATTTGTGGCACATACTCGGCCCGCCAACATCTCCTTTAGGCCACTGTCCACACATGTAAGGTGAAATGGCGTCTAACGAAGACGTTCTTCTTATTGCGCCCGAATTACTTTTCATAAGTTTGCTTCTTTCACCTGCGAAGAAAATGACATTCCTTCTTTTTCAATTGTCAGTTAAGCTCAACCCAAACTGTTTTCAACCAACGGAAATGGCCTTCAGTGTAGGTCAATACACTGAACAGAGAGAAGATGACCGATAGATGAAAAGCGAAATTCAAAGGTGTACCACCATACTGAAGTTAAACGATAAGAATAAATGTAATTTTTATAACAGCTGTCTTAATAAAACTGTTTTGGTCATAGCCAGCAACTATTCTAAGGTTTATTGGCCGTTTATGACAGTGAGCTTAAGATTTGAAAAGCACGTCAGCTAACCTTTCGAGCTCGACGAAGATGGAGAAGATGGACTCCGCCGATGTTCGGGAGACCCACGTGTTTCTGGCGAACTTCTGCGGTGTTTAAGGCCATTTTCACTGCCATGTACTGGCGAAGATGATGGACTTGGCCTCCTTAAACCAGTTCCACGGGTAGGACTTGGAGTAGCTATCAGCGAAAATGGTAAAGTGGCCCGCATAGGTTGTAGTTTTGAGCTCGATGCAGGAGAAGCATTTCGACGTGGTCTCTGGGATGGCTGTGAAGCCATTTTGTCCCGAAAAACCTAAATAGAGGAAGAAGAAAAGGTATTTATTTCACTCCTTTCGTTTCAGCTACGCAGTAAAGTGTGAGCGGAGAAAAATTACCGATAAAATCCTGTCCAACCTTATTCCGTTCCCACACTAACCAACCAACAACACCAGTTGTGGAGTACGGTAAGCATTCTAATTACATCGATGCAAATTAGCTGCGCGTTGATTGGTTGATACGCGCTATTTGACAAGATGCCTGTTGGGAGAATTTATCTCAAGATCTTCAATGCATTTTCAAGCGACACAATGACTCAGACACGCTTAGGTTGTTTGTCGTTTGTTCGAAAACAAACTAAATTTTTTTTCCCATTTTCATGTGGTCTAAAGTGAGTCTGAAAATTCTTCCAAGGCAGGCTGTCCTTCATAATTTAGGTTACACTGAGAATGACGCCCACTAATTAAGAAAATTTCAGCCTATAGGGATGAACGAGTAGGTGAGAACATAATGCGTGCGAAAAACACGTGTCCGCTTAAATATTGCGGTTTTGAAAAACCATCCGCCCATATATTTTCCATTCATCAATGAAATGCCCCTAAACATCAACAAGCGACCTGTTTAATGATAAGTCTAAACTGACTCTAGCCACAAACCCCACATACTAAACAAACTTACGAGCCCTCTCGCCAACAAATTTGCAAGAAAAAAATCGTTCATTTCCCTTCATATATCAATTTTTTCAAGTCAATTTGAAACAAAAGTCGAAAAGAAAATTTGCGTCTATTAAAATATGCAAAAGCTCATTAAGTTTATATGATTTCCTTAAAACAGACTCCACTTAAGCACTCTTAGCCGTGTTAATACAGTTCGTTCGTGCTTTAAACAAGAATAGCTTGGTTTCAATGAACTCTTGTAATCTGTTTGCTTAAAGAGAAGAAAAAGCGAAATCTCCAACTTCAAGCCTGTCACGCACGATTTTACGCTAGGCTGATTTTCCCGCGGAAAACGTGAGCACCAGCTGTCCATACGTTTTCTCGATTCTGATTGGCTTAGCACAGCACGAGGTGATCGTGAGAAGAATATTGTTTTCTATTGAATCTTTCGTTCGGAAAACGTAAAAACTGTTTTCCGTCGTTTCAAAGTAATTTATATTCAGCAAATCCTTTCTTCGAGTCTCAGTTGGTGGCAAAGTACCTCTGTCCTCTAGAACGTATTGGAAAATATGTACCAAAGATACCATCGTTTAATTTATTTCTCATTTAAAAAGTTCATTATAAAATATTCTGTCCACTTCCGTATCTATGCCTGCATCTCGAACCGAAGATGTTTTCTTCCACCATTCTTGTAAAATCTTACGAAGACAGTCTTTAAAACCACTCAATGTAGAAAGCGTTATGCTCTCAGTGTAGCATACGACTAGTGTTGTTTATTCCACAAACCTTCCCGCCGAGTTATCGTCATTTATAATTGATGTACTTGATGAGAAATACAACCTAAAATTAGCGCCGCGGTCGAATACTCACGTTTTTTACATGATAAATTCCAAGGGCCACAATTCAATCGAGAAAACAGAGTCCTTGTCAGTTTTAGGATTGCAAAGCAATAAATATTTCTTACCTTTTTCTGTCTATTTCGTTACGTGACGGAGTACTGAACGAAATTGGTGCTTTGTTGATCAAGTTCGAATTTCTCTCAATTCATTCGCGGTTCGTAGTATTTTCCCTTCTGACAACAATTGTCACTGGACCATTCATAACTAGCGTTTTCAGTCAAAATGCAGAGAGGACGGGTAATCCATAAAGCTTGAGTGATATGTATCGTATGTAGTTTGTGTTGATAAATTGATTAAAGCAAACAGAAAGTCTTACCTTTAAAAGCTTTTCTCCTTTTCGGGCCTTTTCAGGTGTTTTCGTATTGTTTGGAAACGTGTAAATACACGACTGTTTAGCTCAGGAATATCTTGAACGAAGCCGAAACGCTACGAGAGTTTCAAAATCTCTGCGTGCGTTTCTAATCTATTTCCAGGTTTTTTAACGCTTGCTTCGGTAACTTACGTCGCCAGAGGAAATTCTGTTTCCTCGGCCGGAGACAAATTATATTTTTCTCATGAATTATTCCAACTTCGATCTCCAATCGAGAGTGAAAGGTAAACAGAGCCCATGCCACTTTCACAGTTTTTATCACGGAACTTGAGATGCACTGATCTCAGCGTGAATTTATTTCAAGAGGAAAGTGTTTGCCATACAACTCCGAAGAACCCGATGGCGCGCAGCTGGCTTTACAATGTCTTTCTGGAAAGAACATTTATATTGTTACACTTTCTACTTTCGCAACGTGCTCTGTGCTTTTAAGGGTTTTATTTACTACCAGTATTAATTAAAAGGGAAAATACGCTGGTTGCTCTTCCCGCTTCGGAGTCCCAGTAGAAAGTAGATCTGGAGATCCCGCAAGCGTAGTAAATTTCCCGGCAAAATGATAAGATAAACTTGAGCAAGAAATTGAAGAAGCCTTTTAGGGCGACTGGCTTTTTTATTCGCATTCAGAACCAAACACGAAAAACAAAACTGACTTTTGAGGGTGTCAATTTGTTAAAAGCGAAACAGGAAATATGCTGTGCTTGATTATGGGTGCTCAAGTAAAACCCAGGAAAAACTTGAAATTTGCAGTTTTTGAAAATGAATAACAACCGGGAAAGAAATGGAACTGTTAAACATGTTTCAAGAAAACCATTTACGTAAATTGATAGAGCTAATGGACAAAATCTAAAAATCGCTTTTAAGCTTTTAAGGCTACTTTTTTTGCTTAATACCTATAAGAAGTTACCGAGGAAACACCCGGCAGCTTCAGATCAGCATTGTCAGAACTTTGTCACGTTGCGCTTAGAAGAAACACCGCGGACATAATTGAGGTCATCGGGAACTAGTCGATTTCTAATTACTTCAATATTGTATCTTGACGGGCATGGTACAGAATGAGAAAAAATCTGATAAGGTTTTCTTTCTGATGCATACATGAACGAAACATTTCGTTATTTTCGGGGATCATTGCCAAATCCGCTAAAAATAAATTTGTAATATTCAGCTACTGTTTTTAATAAGACACCCGATAATTTTCCTGACAAAGATGATTTCTATTTTTCTTTTATGCATGATGTCAAGGTCTTTTCAATAGCTTGTTATCCCAGCGGTACTAAACATTGAAATTAGAAAGCCTGTCATTGGATTTCGGATTAAAGTGTTGTTTTCTTTCTTATCTTCACAAATCAACGCCAACCTGATGAATTCTATGTGTACTTTTAAGCTTTTTAATTCTTTTCGCGCGTCATACGGCGAGAGTTTTGATGGAAGGTGAGGCAAGAATATATGTGTAAATATTTGGGACAGTTTCATTTATCGACAGACAGTGATCAACAGCGAAAGAAAAACATTTGAGCACGTGGGTATAGACAAAAGAAATCTGAACCACAGCATGGGCAGAAATACCTCGGTCTATTTGCATTTTAGAGCGTCGTTGTATGTAAAACAGCCCGACTGGAACCAGATACAGCACAAGAAGACACGCCTCATTGTAAACACTATGCCGACGTCGCGTTCTTGCATGGAGGCGTGGTCCGCAAAGGTTTGACACGGGATGGTACAGACAAGCGACACACGAACCAAGCCCTCGAAATAGCGGAGACTACAAGGGCAACGAGAAACGCGTCGGGTCGTTTGCCGTACGAAGACAGACCGAAAGAGATGCAGTGCAACTTGGCGTGGGAAGGTCATATTTTGCTCTGGAACAGTTCAGGAATTTTTGCTTGGGGGTATGTTCTTTCCTAGAACGGAAAATTTTGAGATTTTAAGGAACATTTTTGCATTAAGTTCTAGTCAAACCGGGGCTGAGCTATTAAAAGAATCCTTCTCGGTTAGAGGAGACATCGTAAAAATTAATCCATCTCCATGCAGAAAATTTGCCTCAACGGTCGACTATTTGTTATCTTATAAAATCGTTGATGATGATTTTCTTCGGTCACTCGAGAAATGACATTTGATCGCATTTTACGAAAACTAGCAAATTCCTTCGTGGTTACTCTATATTTCTCTCTTGTCAGTTCGAAGCAGTAAACGTTTTGTGATATGTCGATCGTTCTAGAATATCCGCTCGCCTCTCCTCTGCAGAGCCGTTTGTTTCAGAAAAATTCCTTTTGAGACAGAACTACAAAGTGCGTGATGGAAAACGCCCCACCCCTCATCAATCCCAGCGGGCGCTCTTTTTTCTGCCACGATCTCCTCCTCAAAGGAGAGAGATTTCTTTAAAAATAACAATTCCCTATTTCAAAACCGAAAGGAAAAATCTATGCGCACCTTTTAGATCAAATGCAATTTAAGATAAACAGCTCAAAAACGATAGAACTGTGGTAACGGTCCGCTAACCAGTGCAGGAACTGGAGTAAGGCGCGGACACCCGTCCGGAAATGAAACTGGAGCCCAGACCAACATTTTTTGTACTACATATTGGCTGACTAAGCACCATTCTATAAATCCGAGTTATTTGAGCGATAGCAAATACACGGTTTATACTGATAGTAGGAAGTTTAAGAAAATTAACCACAAAGAAAACAGCAACGTCGCTAAACAAAACTGGGTTTAGTGAGCAATATAATGGCTGTGCACTTACATTATAATTCTTGGTACATTTCTTTATAATTGTTGTCCTCTGTAAAACAACAACGTGAAATGACCAAATTCTGCGTTGTGCGCAGGACGTCAACCGCGACGGATAGTTTTTAAAATTTATATGTCGAATTTTACGCTGTGTTCCATATTCAGTTTCGAGATAGTTTTGATATACAGACTGACAAACTAGATGAGTTTAGAGTATCGCGATATTCTTAGATAAAATATAAAATCATTTTGTAATCGACGTTGTCACCCCCTGGTTAGAGTGGTTTTCAATTGAGTGTCGAAAGTAATTAGACAATTACTTTGGTTTTGGTTTTGTTTGAGATTGGCTGAATAGTCTAGTGGTAAGAAATTGGTTTGGTTTCGGTTTTACGACACTCAATTGAAAACCGCTCTAATAAAAAGAGATTGGAAAACCAATGACGTGGCTACATAAGTATACATCCGTTACTTAAGAAGCTTTACAAGCACCACCAGAAATCTGGCATTTGAATTTGAGAAGTGGCTTCAGATAACTTGCTATTAGATTTCTCTTTACCTATATTTCATAAGATTTCTTTTTCCCTATCTTTCTCTAGTTTCCATCTAAAGACTGAGGAGCTTTTTATCGCAGATTAGCTCGTAAGTAACAATTTCCACTGTAAAAATGATCTATGAGGGGAAAATTCTGAAATTTCTATGTTGAGTTCCACTTTTGATTCCTTTTAGTAACACGCAATTTTGAAGAATCTCTTGTGGCGCCTTGTAATTAGAAACTATATACTTACACTATAAGACACAGAATAGAACGACAGAAACATCCCAAATAGCCCCCATTGCTTATACCTATCAACTCATAACTTCTCCACTCTGATTTAAAGTAAAATTAATGTAGACATATTGTTGGATTTAAGGATCTGATCCTCCAATGAAATGGACGTCTGGACTTGCAATCGTTCACACGAATGCGGTGAGGCGGATGTCTCCGTGGATTTGATAACCATCAATAGTGCACGCCACTCTTAATCCATTTTCAAAAGAGTTCGGCGTCCCTTTGTTAATTGCAAATCATTATAGCATATCATAAAAAACACGCAAACTTTATTTCTCACCTACCAAAACTACTATTAAAACCCTTGCGACAAGGAGTCGGAAGCAGACGAAAGTTTTTAGCCATGCACGGCCCGCGGAGCACGACCATCAGTTCTGAGGAAAATCCGTCGACTACCTTATTTGCAGGCTATAATTACCAATCTAAGGCGATTTACAAACTACAATCCTACAACGGGGAGTCCATTGAATACTTGTGATCGGATGTCACGGGAAGTAAACAGACGTGTTGTACTTAATGGCTTCTTTTATTTTCGCAGGACGTGTGTACGGACGAGTCAATTTGGAGCTGGCTGGCATGTTTTAATTGAAAAAAAAAAAGAAAAAACGAGAGGAGTTTGTTTTTATTTTAGAAAAAAAGAAAAGAAAAAAGAGTGATATTGATGAAAATTGCATGGCTGTAAACTTGGACTATCACTTCCCTCTAAGGAAACTAGTACCTAGTAGATATCTAACTACTATATAGCTGACCCTTGCCAGTCGACCCCGGAAGGGATGACGGGGGTAATACGAAAATTATCAGATACTAAGTAAGTGACGAAAAAAGAATATCCACGGAGAATGATTATAAGTTTGAGATGGCGTGAAACTTGCGATAACTGATCCCGAAACAGTGAAGTTCAACTCTATAAGGTTTTAAAAGTCCTAGTCTGAAGTGTCAGCCGTCTTCTTCCTCTCGGGGGTCAAGCGCCAAATTTCAGCCATCTTGACCAGAGCAACTGGCAGGTTCGTGTTGTAGTAGTTTTCTCACGCTCTTCGTACTCGGGTTTTGAGCGTTACGGACAATTTTCTCGTTCCGAGCTCGGCTTTTGCAGCTCGACTAGAACTAATCTGAACTTAGTTCAGATTAGGCTGAACAATATGAACTAACTAAAGATTCGGCACTAAAACAGCGACACCGGACACGAAAATTACCGAATAACATGGTTAACAGAGCCACTCTAATGCTTACGCAAATGGAATAACTCCCGACAAGTGATTTCGGTAATGTATCTACAGAATAAAAAGCCGTCAGCTGTAACATGAATGACAAGCCAAGAGGAACCAACAGGCGACCCGTGACCGCCTACATGAAACGAGGCGTGTCTAAAAGGCATAAATACACAGTGATACGCTGGAAGTAAACTGAAAAGTAAAGAATCCTATTTAGGGAAAGTAGAGAGAGAAAACAGAGAAAATAACAATTATGATAATAATAACAACAATAATAATTCTAATAATAACTATAATAATTAAAATAATTATAGCATTTATAGTAATAATAATAATAATGTGTGAAGATTTGTAAATAGATTTTCTGAGGAATTTTAATAAAGTTCTTGTTGTTATTTATTAATTTAAAATAATAATAATAATAATAATAATAATGATAATGATGATAATGATGGCGATGCGAATCCGAGGTGTATTTTCTAAGGAGTGCTTATTCGGCTATGTCTCTAGTCTTTGAACTGATGATTGTTCAAATTTTCAGCCGATCCGAAATGTTCAGTATAAATATACTGAAAATGAAACAAATTGAAAGAAATATTTCTGGAATTATTTAAAATGCGCTGGTTAGATCAGGAATATCTGATTTTTTTCTCTGTGGGTGCGTATGTATGACTGACTCCCTATGTATGACGGAGTTTTGTTTTTTTCTCCTCAGTGCAGGCACGGAAAATACTATCATTTACATTTCGTCTGCATTACAACTTTCCGGCTGACAATCCAAACAATTTCATTTTCGTTGATGATAGAGTATCGCATTATCCAAGAAAAGCCTAGACCATATAAAAGATTTACATCATTTTCGTCTTGCAATAATTTTGGACAAAGCACATGGTCTAACTTCTCATTTCTGGTAGAGATACCTGACATAATTCACGATTCAAACAACTGCTGCTACGTGTTCAGAGGTTGCGAAGCAAATTTAACCATTAATTCAAGCAAAATATTTGGGCTTGACAGGACAAAGTTTAAAATAAAACTGCTGAATTTAGGTTCTTCACAACGGAGCGTGCCTGAAAGAACGAGTTTTCTTTCTCTACGGTTTGTTTCTAACAGTATCCATCTTGTAATGATTTATTTTTTTCGTTTAAAAATGATCATTTCATTTTAATAACATAAAATTTTCTATGTCAGTCCGCTACGGACAGCTGTCCATTGAAGAAGGATAGAAAAACGCAATGACGTCACTGAGCTCCAAATGGCAATTTTCGTCAGTTGTGGAAACAAAATTATTTTCACTAAAAAAAAAAAAAAAAAAAACGCTGAGTAGCATTTCACCACGATGAAGTCAATCTGTAATTCTGCGGATTAGTAAAGCTGTTGTGTGAGATAATCGGATGGTCGGCCATACCGAAGTGGCAATCGAACAAACTAGAACTGAATATCAAAACTAGAAATGTTACGTTACGAAAATAAATTAGCATACAAGACAAGCTGATTGCTGAGCGAAGAGTATGAATTATTTCAGTATCTTGGATTTATCTCGCAGATGTCGACGAAGTTAACCCTGTAGCACCCAGATCTAATGAAATAAATTCATTCGCTGATGATTCTCACTTCGAATTGTAAAATTTTGCCGATATTCGCTTGGATGTAGCTCGATCTGTTCGGCGTAAATCATATATATACAAACACTCGTGCTACAAACAAAAGATCACTACAATTTTACCTTCTGAGTAGATTTCCGTGTAGTCAGGCAAACACAATTCCTTCGTTTCCACAAACGATGAGCTAAACTGATGGTTCTCTTCTCTCTTCGGCGGTGTCAGACTAGTTGAGTATCTTTACAGAACACAGCAGCGACAACGTAACGTGTAGTATTAGCAATGATTGATAACTGAACCCATTCATAGGACACACTACGTCATCGGAGATCAGAAGTGACCAATCATAGCGAAATACGATCAAGGCAGTATAATTAAAAGCCGATTTATCGCGTAAGGTCCATACCTTGAAAATGCTCATAAAATTCGCCAAAAACGATTGCATGGGATTAAGCGTATGCTATTCTTTCGACTGATTGATATCGAAATATTGTTTCTTGTTCTGTCCAGCGGCGTACCTATGATCAATGTTCCGCAGGTGTGATGCCGTCGTTTTGTAAATTGTTCTCTCGATATGAACCTGAATAGAATAGAACTCCACATTTTCACCGTAGTAAAAAATAAAATTATATTTCTTCGTTTGATTTTCTTCGCTATCTCATTTTAGCTAATCAAATAAGAAACACACAGTGAATGACAGTTTTCTCTGGCAGAGTTAACTTCACGCGAGTTGGAAGAAAATTCAACAATTTTATGGCTTTCAACTGAACTGCAACACCGGATTAATTTCCGGAGCTGAAATTCATTTCACCTTCATCTGTTGTTGTGAATAGTTACGCTATCATCAGCTGCAGCTAAATATAAATGTTGTTTCGAAATATTAAATTGGTTTTATACCTTCAGAACTCGTTGTCAAACGAGAGTGGAGAGCGGAAATCAATGTCGAATATTTCGCAACAACCTTGGCATATTTCACTATCAATAAATAAGCTTCGTTAGCTTTATTGGCAAGTTTTTTAACGATGAAAGGATGACAGGAAATTCGCACACCTTTCCACCGAGGAAAACCTGGCAGGAAATGACGGACTACTTTAAAAGACAAGCTGAGTTTTCATCCATATGTTTTACTGGCTTCATTTTGGCAAGAGATCCCGAAAGCCCATGATCTTACATCATCGTCTCTTGATTTTGGTATTTACAGGACATGCAGGCTAATTTTTTTAATGCAAGAGAGAGTTGGAACAGAAAAATCTTTCGCTTTCGCTGAGTTTATTTCGTACAGTCCTATTATTTTCAGAGGAAGATCGCACGAGAAGTAACGATTTTTACCATTGATATTTTGTCATTTTTATACATGTGAGACACGATGAATGGCTTACTACAATTTTGATGAAATAAAGGAGCCGCCATCTTAAGAACTCCGTCGTTCTTAAAATATTCCAAGACGTTTTCTCTTTCTTTAATTCCTGCCTTCTTAATTCTTCAACTATCACATACGACGCTTGGACGCACAATACAAACGATAATAAATTGTCATAATGAACGATCGAGTGCTTGGCTCTGACTAAATATTCATGCAAAAGAAGTAAAACTCTGCCGGCAAGACAAATTTGGACGAAGATTTAAAATAGGCCAAATTTCACGTTATCCCTGTCCTCAAAATTGAAGAAAGTCGCCTGAGCATACAGGTGAAAAGGCAAAAGCACAAGGAAACAAACGGTCGTTGGCATTACGGGCCAAGTCGCGAAAAACATTACTTACTTAGTAAGGTTCTCTTTGAAGATGGGAGTTACATCGCTGGAAGTTACTCCAGTGGTAGTGACTGGCGGATCCAGACCTTGAGCTAAGGAAGGCCGGGGGCGGAGGGGGGGGGGGAGGGGGGAGGGGGTGGTTGTTTTGCTTGCCCTGCCGGTTTTTCTTCCTTCTGTTTCAGTGTACAGAGGAACCCCGGTTGCAAAGGTCACTAAATAGACACACAAGAGTGTCTGTAGTACCCGGGACTCCTGTTTTTATCGATATAAAGTCTAAAGCATACAACTGAATGTGGAGAGGTTTTCATTTTCTAACAGGGTACAATTGTTACGCAATCGTGAAAAATGACAATCTATGGAGCGCAGATAACCAGTGTTCTTTTAAAACGCCAGTTTAATTTTGTGGCACAGCGTGTCACTTGGCCATAGAAAATGCCCGTAGTGGTTGTCTGTGTTAACCGGCGTGGGTAAGTGTTGGAGAAAATAGCGTTGAACTTTTCGTTCCGGAACAAACGCTATCTTGCCTCCTGATCTTGCTCAATGGCGGGTGTCCGTTTTAGCTGGGCTCGGTCAAAGTGGGTTGAACAGGCCAGAACGCCTGGGTGAACAGGGCTGCTGTGGGATTACTGAGAAAATTACTTCATGGTGACTGGCTGAGAGCGAGTAAATTTACATCATCATTTTTTGATTTACCGTAAATCAGTGGAAATTAAGACAATAATGCGCGAGCGTTCGTAAGTTTCGCACCCATAGTAGTGATATTTCAAATAACAAGAATTCAAAGCCTAAAGCAATTTCGAGAGAGTTTTCAAATATCAGTCGCTGATTCATACGATTACCTATATACTTGAGTATTTGACCTATAGAACTCAACGTGGATCTTATTATAAACTAAAACTTGTCTGAAAGGCGAAAGTCAAGTCAGCATCGGACACATATCAGACTTTTCTTTTTATTTCCACCCCTTTCTGCAGTTTAAGCTTTTTTCATTTGGATTGGAAGTTGTGTATTGTTATAGCAAACAAAAATTTAGTGATAAACTAAAGATCCGCAAGTGTAGTCAAAGCAAGACTTGTTAACGCTCTGTTATGTAAATTTCGAACCATATATTGATACCGTTCCCTTGGCCCATGTTTACAAAGAGACAAATAGCTCCTTTTGCAATTTATTTTTATAAATAGACTGAAAGTGATACCATTCGTGACTTGTATAAATACTTACTCTGTAAGTTTAGGTTGGTGCTATCTAAGCGAAGTTGTTAAGTCGAGGAATATTTTAACGCAAGTTTGACCGTAGACACAGTAATCAGTCAGGCAACAAAGAAGGAACCCTTTGTTTTCGTTGCAATACCACGATTGGTTTGCTAGTTTTAAGAGAGTCAACCATTTTTTTTTCTCGTTTTTTCCTGGAGTATGGTTCGCTTTAAATCAAGGCAAAGGCTAGTTAAGTAAGAAGTGAAACCATGCAAGGAAAAGCGACTGCATAGTATTTTTTGATGTGTCACACCAATGCTAAAGCCATCTTTAACTAAAATCGCACAGTTGAATAAACGTAACTTTAATTTGTAATCGCCATCCGCAAAGGGGAACCTTGAAAATAGGTTTCGGGTTAAACAAGCCTTGGATTAATTATGGAAAAATACGGATTCTTAACTGTTTGTGTGTTGACTGTGTTGGTACTGAATTGAGAGTTAAATTAAATACGCAAATGGTTTTGTCTTTTTGCCCTTATTTCAACTGGGTCTTTTACTTGCACTGTCTATGGAAAGAGTTTTTGTGAAGAATAAATCATTCTGGAACTCCTGTTTTGGCTAGGCCCAAAGTTTTCTTTGCAAAACTGTTTTTTTTTTTTTTTCGTACTACGCAACGACTTTTTGGTTCAATCGTCTTCGTACGCAAGTGTGCATCTTATTAGTTTGGCTTTGATCGGTATATTACTTAATGTTTCCGTGGATACTATGACGTGTGTCCAGCTCTCATAAAAAGCGTTGTACCGTAAGAAGCAGCATTAAACTTTAGTGAAAAGATCTCCAGTGGTTTTCTGACTGAAAATAGAGTTAAGCTATGATCCCAACAGGGCATTTAACGTTTAACAGGAAATTTTAATTCGTATTCCCGCTCACTAGTCAGATAGCTTCAGATCTGAACAGTATAAAGCCAGAGAGAAGCCTATAAAATCTAATATAAATTTAGCCAAGCCAAAAAGCGGAGCTCCTAGGCCGGGTTGTTCAAAGCTCGATAAAACTAAACCAGGATAAGTGAGAATTTTAATTTGAGTTTTGTATCTTTGCGGTGAGATTTCCTGTATATTGTCTGGCCTTCTGTTTACTAATATTGAGTTTTATTAATATTGAGTTTGAATAATCTCAAACTACACAAAACAAAAGTAGTAAAAAAAATTTGTATGCAAGAAAATATTATACTTTAGTTATCTTTTAATCCTGGGTTAGCTTTAGCCAGCTTCCAAACAACTATTTACAACAAGTTAACCTGACCTGAGCCCGAGATCCAACCGAAACCTAGCACTTGGTCAGCATTCAACTTTAAACAAGTGAGCTCTATCTCGATGAGCTCTAAACTTGAGCCCGCGATATGGTCACGTGATACTGGTCAGCGGATACCTTGTTTTGACAGATGTCAAGTGACCATAAGATGGATGTCCAATATCAAAGAAGTACGCTATAAGACAAGGCTGCATGTCTCTGTCAACCTATTAGCTGGAGTATGGCCGCCATCTTGCGCGACGTCGTCCTCGTCGTGCGTACGCGCCCACGAGCAATACCGCCAGCCATGATAACCATGAGAACATCAATGCATGGGTTTCCTTTACTTTCCTATACGGGTATAGTGCTCCGCTATAAACACGATAAAGGATCAATTATTTAATTATGTGTGATCTACTCGTACATTTGTGACAGCCAGACGAGGCAGCATAACAAGAACTTGTTTCGTCTACTCCTGTTTAAGGCGTTTCTTATCCATGTCAGGCGGCAGTTTCAAAGACAATAAATATTGGTGATCCAAAAGGATCTATGGCTACGTGGCACGGTCTAAATAGTTAAAAAATATAAATAGCAATAAAATAGTGCCAAAATGAACTCAACTATATAGTCTATAGCAGACGTTTTGGGGTTAGGCTTCCTTGTTTCAAAGACAAAACTTTAGGGGTGGGGTAGCAGATGCGGCAGAAAAATCGTCGCTCAGTGTATTTCTCCAAAATCTATACTTCTCCAAGTTTCCAAAGCTCTAAGAAACACCGATCATCAATAAGAGGAATAAAATGATCCTGGGTTATCTCTAGATATCAGCCTACTTCTTATCTCTAATAGCCGATCCGAAAAAATGTCACCTTAAAAAAAATTGAATTGAGTATCTATATAAAACAAACGAACAGTTTTAATTGTCACTGTTTTCACACACTGTTATTTACGCGCTATTTAACAATTAGAGTATTCCCTCTCGATTTCTATGAGGTGATAGATGATTTAATCTAATTATTTTAGTAGAATGTAAACTGAAACGTCCTTCAAGCAACGATTTCCGATTATTTCTATGCGTGGTCTATAGGGCTAGGGTTAGGGTTCGCACACTGCTGGGCCTCACATTTACTTAACGTGAGCTCGAGATTTCTATTTTAGTATGAATCTACTGGTCGTTCAAAACTTTATCTAAATCCTCTTCACAGACACCTCGGAAACGCAAAGAAGCGGCCGTTGTTTTGTTCACAGGTGACACTGCTACGCTACTCACTAGCTACAACATGACAGAATAGATAGTGAGTAACGTAGCCAATACTAGCACGGCATTCACGATAAAACACTAGTAGATTTAAACTAACAACCAAAAGAAATTCATGATGTTAATACTTTATTAACGAGGTATTTAACGAAAGTTTTCAAATGCAACAATTTGTATTTTTTAACAACTGAAGTACTATATTAAGAAGAGAAGAGAGAAGAACTAAACAAACTGTCCATAGTTCTCTCAACTTATGTTTGTTCTTAGCACGTTTCTTCCAGAAATTTAGGTCATTTTCACTCCGAACTACCCAAGATATACGCCTATCGTATCGACCATATCATGACCGCTACTTTTCCATTCAGGCTCGTCCATGTTAATACGTTTTCGTAATGCTGATTTGCTGTCCACATTGATATGAGAAGTGGGTTTTCAAATGTCTCCACTCTGGAAAACGTTTTAGTGCAAATAATGAGCGTTTTCGATCGTATCAGTGTGAAGGAAAAAAGGCAAAGACACATCTGTAAAGACGCATCAACGAAACGCGGTCTTTGCTGTGCCGTAAAATAGTGCCCGTACTATTGAGGCCCCATAAGCGGGTGGGGGAAGGGGATGGAGGAAGGGGGAAGGGGATGGGGGAAGGGGATGGGGGACGGGGGTCTGAGAATCCCACATCCCGTAAAGTTTTGGTCTAAACATCCCGTATCTGTTAATTCCAGTTGTAATAATTTACGACTTTCCTACTCGATATCTCGTTTTATTGAATGTCAGCCCTTCGTGGGAGTAAAGTAACCCTTAACACGACAGATACACCAAATGCGCAAAAATACAAGGAAAAAGTGTTGCCTGCACCAGCCTGGACATCAATTCAACCAAATGTTCACTCTTGCGGGAGATTATCAGGTTTGATATGCTGCATAATTTAGTTGTGGGTAAATAAGCCACAGGAACCATGTTGAAGCAAGTTTAAAATCTTATGATAAACATTGTTATTTTGGCTATATACAAGTCACCTTCATCTATTTACAACAAAATAACTAAGAATGTACTGACTGACTGTACTTAACGAAGTGACATGGAAAGCAGCATTGAATTGGTAAAATTCTGGTGTCAGATGATATAACGACCTTATTTTATTTATTATTTTTATAACAATGTTATGGAATCTGCCATCTCTAAAGCCACTGATGGGAATTTTCAGATATGAAAGAGATCTGAATTCTCGTAAATAAAAATGCCCAAGATTATCAAACACATGTCTTGGTCCCAATAAAAATTGTACATGAAAAATACTTTTGGTGTGAAAATATTTACCTACGCCGTGCGTAGGCATGGAACGCATTTGTGAACATTTTTAAAGCTAAATGGAAGCCATTGTTCTTTTTATCCTTCAAATGAATTCTCACTACGCCAATCTGTTTGAGATATGTCAGACTGGCTGCCAGATGTCAAGATAACATGGTAGACCATTTCTGAGTTGCCTTAAGCCTCTCTATCAAAGCGAGGCCTGGTTCATAACCATTCATATGAAAGGATGGACCCCAAGACTCGCTTTGAAAAAGAGGCTAAAGGTTATAGGCCATATTTGTATTTTTGGTATTGGACTGGAAATAGCTTTCAAATAATGCAAGAAGTCTTTTCAAATGCAAATGAAGTTTCTCTCTTTTTACTGATATCCCCCAGCATGAGCCTCCATCGCAAGCTAGTTCCAGTCCAATGCCGAGAATACAAACATGGTCTATTTAGGAATGGCCTATTCTCTTTGCAATCAATATCTTGCTTGGCCCCATAAGTCTGTAGCTAGTAACAGGCGGACCAAGGAATGTGGCTCAGTAAAAATTTTCAAGTTATTTATTTCAGGATCCTCAAAGAGACCATCTGTTAAAAAAAAAAAAAAATGGACAGACATAAAAGAAATGCCTTTTTTTCTGATAATGCCTCTGTAATAATTTCCGTGTAGCCCTTCCAGGTGTTCAGTCAGTTGGGGCACAGTGCAAAAAGCAGTGAGTGAAAAAATAGAGAGAAGCATGGCAAGAGGAAGTTTCTCTTTCTCACGCCGTGCTTCTCCCCTATTTTTTCACTTGCCATTTTTCGCGTTGCGCCCCAATTAACTGAATGCCTGGAAGAGGCTAATTTCCATGTGGCTATGACCATTGCTTGTTTAAGGTCATTCCTCACATTTGCATTGCGCATCCTTACTGCGCATAATTTATGGGGTCATTAGCGCGCGCTCGTGCACGCGCATATTGAAAACATGACGGATTTGCCTTGATATTGAGTTCTGTCAGTTGAAAAATGGCTCTAGCTCACCAACGAGCACGGGCACCCCAATTTTTTTTCCAGTCATTGTAATCAACTAATCATAAGCTTTGCGTGAGAAAAGACTGATCTAATTTCTGTTGCTGAAAATTGAATAAATAAGAAAAATAGCGGATACACTGTGGTCTTTTCTATTTTGCAGTCAGTAACCACGTCAAGAAATTTGGTTCAAATTTTTACTCAAGGATTTAGCTTTCTGCCTAAATCAAACTTAAAATGTTTATTTGTGTCTGACACAATGTATTGACTGTAGGTTAATGCGTGTTCTTATGAGTCTGGGTTCACAAAGATTTTACAATTACTGGGAATGCGTTCTTATAATAAGCATTAAATAATGCCAAAATGGGGCATTTTCAATGCCTCGCTGCTCCTCAATGAACATGGGCACGCCCCCTTTTTTATTTCAAAATTGAAGTTATCATATGACAAATATTCAGTGGACAAAGTTTGAACAAAAATCTATTGTCACTTTTATTTCAGAGGAATTACCTTAAACAATAATTTCTATCCAAAGTGACAATTTCTTTGTGACGAAAACTGAATGTGCTCAATGTTTTGAAAACTGGAGACTATTGCTATGGTGAACCTTGGGTACATCCCAGTTTTGGGTGTGTCAAGTGACATGTTCAGGCTAATCACGCATGAGAAAATTTTTGATTGATGATATAAATTGATTTTTATGTTTCACTCTTACCAGTTTTATCCCACTTAACCTTTACTGTTGAAAGTGAGCCTGACAGAAAATAGTGAAGGACCCTATGTGCAGGAGGTTATGTGAAGTATGTTCCATCAAACACACTCTCCTCTGCAGACATTATTTGAGTTGTCATTTAACATTCCTCCCCAGTGGGGACAGGCATTGTAATGACCCAAATAATGGCTGCAAAGGTCACTTGATTGTTGGCTTACATTTTTTCAAGTCTTATTAGTTATGCAAAGAAGTTATCATAGAAATATGCATAGTGGTAGATATCTCTTCCCTTCTCTTCAATGAAAATTGCTCAACTGATAACTGTGAAGTCTCATCAATGAATTCAATATCTACAGCCAGTCATGTGTGTCTTTCAAATGATCTCAACACAGCTCTCTCTAGAGAAAAGTCATACTGATATTGATCAATATTCGGCAATGATCTTCTAAGAACATCAGGTACGCCTTGGTTCATTTGCACAACAGCCTGCAGTTGTTTGGACAGCTCCATGGGCAGATCAGATACTGTAAGGAATGTTGTGTTCTTCTTCTGAGCTGTCAGGTTTCCTGCCATAGATGAAGTTGGTGTTGTATAAGATGATGCTAGAGACACAGTGGAAAGGTAAATGAGTTGACTGTGACACGTCAGTAAATGATACATTGTTTTCAAACAAGGTAGTTGACTTAATGGCTGGTTCGCTTTCACGAGGGAAAGAAAATGAAAAAAAGTCCCCCACCTGAGATATGAATGGGTCTGAAAGGATAGATACACACAGACAAGTGCCCTTGCTACCAGACATGTTGAGTTTGTGGTTTGGTGTGCAGGGGAGGAAATTCCTACACCAAGAATCATTCAACTTACATACAGCCTGAAATGATACAAAGGTTCCTGTATAGCAGTTGGCTCAATGAGCCAAGCATGAGTTCAAGAATATGTTTTTGGAAGCCTATGGACCAAGATGCATTTACAGGTGATTGCAAAAAAGCCAATATTTTGCCATCTCAACTGAACAAGCTTGCTCACTTAAGGGACATACAGGCAATCTCAAATGGGAGAGATAGCCCCTTTTTGACAACGCTGATGGTCAGTTACAGTACAGGGTTTGTACATGTTTATATATCAATAAAATAAGACTCTTGGGGGAAATCAACAGACCATCATCATCAACTGATAGATCTTTAAAGATTTAAATGAGATCAGACTTCAATTATCATTCAATGATCCCTAAATTATAGTATCTATGGCAGCTCTTTGAAAATCTTTGGCAGAATTCTCAAAGACAAAGCAAGGTTTTTTTTAGGACTTCATTATATTTCTATCATTTACAGCCTGAAGCAGCTGCATGCACAGCAAATTAATATTTACACACCAGCAGCAAGAGGCAAAAAGAGACGTCCCTTAATAATCCGGGTTGTCTCAAAGTTCTGAAGTGCAATGATCATTGCTCATAGTGAGGGGGGGCATTGGTGTGAACTAAACCAGACATAACTAATCGATGATCAATGACATCAATTGGTAATCAATGAGTAATCGATGAGTAATCAGTTGATTAGTCATTGATTATTGGCGATGATCAATGAGTAATCGATGAGTAATCGAAACCCAAAAATTTTGTGGCCTATTGATTACTCATCGATGACATCGATTACTCATTGATGTAATTGATTACTCATCAATGACCCAATGATTACTCATCGGCTATTATACTGCACACGAAAGACACTTTTCTTGCTTTCTTGTACCATTTTTTTTCGTTTGTGATTCTTTTATCTGTGTTAGACGCATTTTTCCTTGTATCTGAAGTTCCTGTTGACGATGTCGAGATGCAAAGTGCGAATCACAGATACAGATGATTCTCAATTGTGCAATATTTCACTTTACCAAACTCTTTATTTCATAACAAAACAACTGAACAGTAACCAACCAGTCTGAAAATGAAACTAACAAGTACGCTGACAACAATTGACTACGTGGTTATTGATTTTTTTTGTGGGTGTTTGTCAGCAAAGCAAACTGCTTCGGCTTAGGGAAACATCCGTCATAAGCAGTTACATAACCAGCTTGAGTATTGAGTATTTCTACAAGTTCTGATTTTTTGACCTTTGAGCTAAATGCGATTTCTTTATCTTTTAAGAGTTGTTTTAGAACCGCTATTGTCATATTTTCGGCAGGTCCCTGTTTCATATATTCTATTTTTTCATTCTTTTCTTTCCCTTGGGCTTCCTTCAATTTCTTTTGTTGCATCTCTAGTCTCTGCCGGTGGCCCTCGATTTCTGAAAGAATTTTGTCATCGAGTAAAAGAATGCCCTCAGAAGATGGAGTTGCTGGAATCTTTTGGACGAACTGAAAAGAGTCCAGGACGGTGTATTTTCGTGAACGGAACATCTTGTTTGAAATCTTTGTAGAATTTTCACAGTCCAAGCTACAAACAAAAGAATTAACCACTAGTCTAATATGGTCCGCTTTCGATATTTTCCAATCAAATAATGGATGGGCATTTTTCCTCTTGTTGGAATGGTTGTCGTTCTTTTAATTTGCCCAACAAGAAAGTCATGTTTGTTCCAAAAGCAGACTACTTCTTTGTGCCTTAGGTTTGCGGAATCAATGCATTCAATGACTAATCGATGCAATCGATGACTAATTGATGACAAAAAATTCTGTGGCCCATCGATTAGTCATCGATTACTCATTGATCATCGGCAATAATCAATGACTAATCAACTGATTACCCATTGATTACCTATTGATTACTCATTGATTTCACTGATGTCATTGATTAGTTATGTCTGGACTAAATAAACTAGAAAAGGCTCAAAATTTCTTTGAAAATCAAATATTGGCATGAAAATTGCTCAAAACTGAAAAACTGTGGAACATAATGATGAAAACTGCAAATCCGTCAAGCTTGATACAGCAGCAAAAGATGTCTGTACTCAAGATCCTGTTTTGGAGGATCAACACATTTTTATTAACCGCGCGGCCATGGGCCAAGCGCGGTTCATGGTTTACCCGTGGTTTTTTTTTTTTCGACTTCGATGCGAGCAGACCCAAGCTTCCACTCGGCCAAATTTTGAGTCACGCAACCTGTGATGTTTACTCGCCAAAAGCTGTTGAAACAATAAATCTCATCTTTCGCGGGAATAAATTAAAAACCCAGCGCTCGTCAAAAATTATATTTTTTCACCAGAAATTTAGCTCGGAACATATACATATTTATATTTGTTTGAATTGTCGATGAAATGACCTTTTCCGGATATTTTTTCCTTCGGGGTCAACCGAAACCTCAGATTACAAAATCACGCCGAACCCACATGTTGCAAAAAAATCTCTTCAAAACCCTGACTTGGAAGCGATATAACACTTCAGCGTTAATAGCTACCACACACCGGGAGGCGGTAAATCTATTCCTTAACAATCCAGCTTTATCGTGTTAAAATTTCAGCGAAATCGAACAAAACCAGAATTAATTAGAACTTTTTTGTGACCTCACTTCCCAGACTTGTCCTAACAAAGGAAGCAACGGTCGCCCATAGCAACCGAAAAACACCAACATAACAAAGCCGATGTTTCGGCCAAAAAACTCCACAATTATCGCCTGAGAGTTTAAACTTGAATGGGAACATCTTTTTCGAACCTTTTTCAACTGATTTAGACGAAAGACTGGCCTCGGCGGGCTACAAAAACGACAAAAAGAAAAAACAGAACAAGACAGCAGAACAAGACGATAATATTTCATCGCGTGGCTTTCGACACGAAAACGAAAATACAGCTTACTTCTGGATAAATTCAGCCTTAGAAGCCAGCAACCGGTCCCAAATTACTTTCTGTATCCTTACAAATGTCCTGATTTCCATCTCCGAAAGATTTTGCCCCAATTTTGAGCAAATAAACATTTCGCCGGCGGCGAACGCCATTACGGTGGCTTGCATACTAAATTAGCTAACTTAACAAAATTCTCCCGAGGGGGGGGGGGATACGACAAATTTGGTGAGAATCAAAAGTAACGCCAATTTTCTGTCACGTTTTCAATCTGTGGTCACTGGAGTGACCAAAATCGATACATCGGTTGGGATAGGGTTTTTTTATGACTTGTGTGACTACTTTGCTAGCCCTTTACTCGTGGAAAACACCAATTAAATTTAATCATGACTTTTAAGAAAGAAAGCTGTTGTTGATATCGTTCATGCCCATACATATCCCGAAGAAAGTTCTAGATTAAGACCATTAAGTCATCGGAGATTTGTCAACGGCTACCACTGATGGTGCAATAATACAGTTTGTGTTGATCAAGTGATGTGATGTCTACAGTAAGAAAAGAATCATCAATGACTGCTTTGGAATGTGCACTGTGTTCCGACGGTAGTGCTAAGCGAACAGTTAAATTTTAAAAGCGTGGTTATAAGATCTAACAGATCTTCTTGTTTTTTTTTTTTTTTTGTCGGTGACCAGACGCAGACCCCCGCTCGGCCAAACTTTGAGTCACGCAACGTGTGATGTTTTTCCGCCAGAAGCTGTTAAAACATAAATACACGGACAATTTTACGGATATTGTTTTCTTTTTTGTGGGTGAAATATATTTTCTTTTCGTTTTATCAAGGCGTTGGATTCAAAGGGAATAATAAATACGCTGAAAAAAGGTATTACGTCAGCCATGGAATGCGCTGACGTTGCAGCTTTCACTTTCGCTACGTGACAAATAAGATCGTGTTTACTTTGCAAGTTTATTTCGGCAGAAGCGACGGTCATTAATTTATTTGTAATTTTGCGAGTATTTCTTGCGGTTTTAGGCAAATGAAGTAAATCCTTTGACTGTTTCATCGCAGCGAGTTCATAGATCGGAAGGAAAATTAAATATTTGCAAGCCAAGCAAAGAACGTGTCAGAACGTGCAAAGATTACGTCATTGATAGGGAAATAACCACCGTACTAAAAATAGCCGTAGATAACACAATTCTTGAATTATGTGACTTGTGTGCCTTCTTTGCTAACCCTTAACTCAAGGGAAAAAAACAATTAAATTTAATCGTGACTTTAAAGAAAGAAAGCGGTTTGTAATAGTGTTCGTATCTTCATGCCCATACATATCCCGAAGAAAGTTCCAGATTAAGACTATTACGTCATCGGAGATGTCACAACGGCTACGACTGATGGTGCGATAATAGAGTTTGTGTTGATCAAGTGCTGTGATGTCTACAGTAATCAATGAATCATCAAAGATTGCTTTGGAATATGCACTGCGTTGCGACTGTAGTACTAAGAAAACAGTTAAATTTTAAAAGCGCGGTTATAAGATCTAACAGATCTTCTAGTTGAAATTAATACTGTACCGTTGTGGTATACTATCAACTCCAGGAGTACTAGATTTCTCCAATAACTGCAATTAAATGTCAACAATGTCTATTTCCAGGCAAAAACCTAATTTGAGCATGTAAACTAACATTCCCTGCCATTTTGAGGTATAGAGAAGATGATTCTGATCTCCAAATTGAACATTGTTTGTAATATTGTTGCAAACACATCTGGACCAAATTTTCTGCAAATGCAGGACTTACTGGTCTCTTGTTGTTAATCAAATTTGCATCATCCAGACGGCACACCAAGTGAACTTACGTGGATTGACCAACGTGAAATAGAGAGGCCTATGAACTACATAAGTGAATAACAGGTGTTTCAATAAGCCCCGACATCCGACAAAGAGCGTCCGCTACTTCGATCAGAGATGTCGGCTACTTTTTTTCTCCATTGAAGTACTTAAAGAACGATTCTCTCAAACAAAATTAAAACTTATCACCATGATTGTAAAAGTAATAAAAAAAAAAACGTTATTGCTGATGAGAAATCGTCCTTATTTTTATACACAATTTGGTGCCCAGAACGCTGGAAATAGCATTTCAGAGCTTCCATGTTTCAAATATTTCTGGGGGACCATGCCCCCAGACCCCCCTAACAAAAGGGGCCTTACAGCCCCTTCTTAATACCGTTGCCTGCTCTACTCCAACTGGCTGCTTACTTCAAGTATTATTGAAACCCCTCGAATAACCAAAACCAAAAAAATGGTTTTCTATTTATCACCAAAAACTGAAAACTAAATCATAACAAGGAAAAAAAAAATGAAATCCACAAAAACAAAATGAAACTGAAATATCAGATACTTCAAATCCAAAACCTGGAAAACCGACCTAAAGAATGGTTAAAATCTTAAAACCAAACAATTATTTTTGACAACTCTGGCTTAATAATGGCATCATCGAAACCTCCCCCAAATCCTTAAAGCACCAAAATATATTGCTACATAACACAGTCATAGCTTCTAAGGATCTGTTTACCTGCAGGTGGGTAGGGGCAACTCTGCTGTGCATGTTCATAAGATTTCAAGTTTGCAGTTCCAGGGTTGTAGTCACTTTGCTATAAAGGAACATATAACATTTTAGCCTTATAATGGTGATTTTACAACAGACCTTGTTTTTTTGTCCCAACAGTCGTGCAAACAACATTCAATATTCCAAGGTAAGTTGCATGATGTCAATACTGGGGGGGAGGGCACTGGACCACTTTGTGCCCTCCCTGATTTTTCTAACAATCCCCTATTCATGGTCGCATATTTCCCTATGAAACTCCGTACCCCACATCCTTTAACACTGAAAGAGGGATATTTTTTACCAACTAGGAGTGATTAATATCAACCTTACTTATTTCCAACTTAATTTTCATAAGAAAAACTAACCAACTGTGCCAAGTCTCCCGAATTATCCGGGAGTCTCCCGGACAAAGACCGAGCACGGGTCAGCAAATCTCCACGAACGAAAGCCCATAAAATACATTTTTCAGAGATGTTTTGGCCGATTTTTTGGCGTTTTTGGAGGAAAAGTTTTGGATGTTTGACGCATTTTTGTGGTTGAATCGAGGCGCTCTACTTTGACCAACTTTTTTAGGGTCAAGAAGGTAAAATTGGCGATCGCCCGGATTTTGCTATTTCTGCAAGCACCCCAACTTTCTACACTACTCCAGGTTCTCTAGCTATTTCCACTATTTCGTAATGTTAAGAACACAGCAATCAAACTCGTTCCATACCTTGTAACGTTTGTGTTGATCTGCAGTGTACAAGACAAAGCCATCTTCATTATCATATGCCTCGCTGAAACGAGTACCCGAGTCCGAACATGTTTGCTCAATTTTCTTCGAGTTTGTTCCCAAAACTTTCGAATAAATACCAGAAAGAAAACTCATTTCCACGTCTAGCTGCTTGCAGCATTACTGTACAATGACAGATTTCAGAATGACGACAACCGTTTCGTCCAAGAATACGTTAGATCCTGAAATAGCGCGAGTCATTCCTGGTACCAAACGGATCAACTTACCCGGAAAAAACTAAGTACTAGTACTTTGTGCGCGCCAAAACTTTTTTTCCGCGAAGCTTGAGAAAATCATTTGAATTTCTGGATTATTTGCTGTTAGTTTACCATGGAGGCACCAAGAATCAATGCTTCAATGTTACCAAAGTATTCTGGAAAGATTGTTTGTCTGGTAGGGAATGTAACAGAGGTAAGCTGTGTTAACAAGATTAGCTGAGCTCGCACGCTCGCGATGCTTCATTTTGTACCAAACACACGAGAACAAAGTTTTTTTTTATTTTCGTCGTTTCTTTTGCCAAGGCGTAAATCTTGTAATGACATATCAGGGGAAGACGTTTGACTATAATCAGCTATAGTTTACGACTATGACCGGCAAAATACCTAAATGACCTCGCAGTGTGGGATTCGATCTCGCTCAAGAAAATCGAGATAGTATCTATATACGGTCTGCCACAGAGAATTTCCCAGACTAAGAGTGCGAGATTGCGCCGTTTGCTTGAACTGACTTAGGTTACAACTTTTTAAAAATCTCGTTGAAATCTTTAACCGAACATTATTGATTGAAGGATACGTGAGGGGTGGCGGGGGATTCTCTATGGGGCAAGCTATGATTTAGCTTATGACATCAACCCCTGCTAAAATTTTATTGACAATAAAGTTGACAGTTACTTGTGATAATACATTGTTCGTGGCTAGACTAGCCACAAGCAATGTAAAAGTTTTATTTATGCCGAAACTCTTTAGTGCACTTTCAAAAGTTGGTGAAATCTGATTAAGTTCCAGCCATCTGTCCTAATAATTTTTTTTATTACAAATGGCATTTAATGAGCCTTGAAATAAGAAACAAACAAACCCAAGGGAAGTGAACTTCTGTTTCATTAGAGGTATGCTGGGATGAGAGAGTGAAAATCTGTTGTGATGTAAATTGGTAAGTGCAAATGATTTTGAAAGTGCATTAATGTTTGCTCTGAAAGAACATGGATATGTGAGTATTGTAAAGGTGTATGTATGACAGAGGTAAATTTTATATGAATTTTGGTTTAAGGTGTCTGTATTATAGGGGTGCATGCAATGAAAGGCATCTGTAAACAATTTACTAATGACCTTTTTGGTTTAACTTACAGATCAGTTCAAATGGAGCTGAGCTCAAGCTGATGGCATGTGATCAAAAGATTGTCAATGTTACTCTGGATGCACCTGTAAGTTTGTTACTTGATAATATATCTACCCAAAGCCCAACACCAGCAGGGTACAAAACGCAACATGTAGTGCAGAGAATGATGACAACATTTATCACGAATAATTATTTAATAATAAATAATAATTTCTGATAAATATTGTCACTCAATCACTCTACTGGTATCCAACAAAACCTCCACTATGTATGTGTAAAAGTACTCTGTCACAGACTTGGCAATTGCTAGAACCACCAACGTAGAAGCTGGGAAGTTGCCTGCAATGGTTGCATGTACCCAGGCCATCCAGGGACAGTATTAACACTTGTATCTACTTTGTCTTTTGGAAGATGGATTTACCTGCTAGCCTCTTGTTTTATCAGTGTTCACATAGGATTTGTATGACCCATACACACCTCCTTAGAGTCACAAGAATTAATTCAAACTCAAACACCAACCTTTCTTAAAATGCGGCCAGGCTAAATGCCCGAGTTGAGAGAAGTTGGCATTATTTCTGAGTTACCTTGTGCCTCTGTTTTAGAATGAATCTTCATGCAAAACCTTTCATATGAAAATAAGTTTGATTTGCATGAACATGAACTTGTCTAGGACATGTAGGTGGAACACATTTCGATGTGAATGGTGTCACACAAAGACTTGTCTCAACACAGGCAAAATGACATTCGGAAGTGGCCTAGTGAGGTAGGGGATATGGTGAAAAGGCATAGTAAGATGAATTACATAACTTACAGTAAATCTTTTGCTGAATAACTTAGTTTTATTTTATCAAACTGTTTAGCTTGATGAACAGCTCCAAGGAGCAGTGGAAATTATAGGGAGAGTGGAGCGTAATTGTTCCTTATCAGGTCAAAGAATTATTCCATACAACAATGACTTTGGTAAGTGAAGCTTTTACTTTGCAATTTAATGTGACATTTTGAAATTTGGACCTTAGCAAATTCTGAACAAAAAAAAAGAAAACCTAAGTCACATGCATGTTCACGGTTTATCAATACATGACATGGTTAAGTCAGGGACTTCACTTTCTGTTGTTCTCAACATTAAGGAAAAAGTGACTTTTTCTTTTTTTTCTTAACTGTGAAGTCACAGGATTCCTATTGGCTGCCTTATTCAAGTCAAGCCAATTTTATTCAACTGACAAAAATAAAAAAAGTTATAATTTACAACTTTGTCATTAGAATTAGATTTAGAATTAGAAAAAGAGAAAATGACAATGGAAAAAACATTGGTTGCAGCTTAGAAAGAAAGTCATATAATCAGGCTACTTAATTCTACCATTCGCTTAGGCAAGTGAGGGTTTTTTGGAGAACATTTAAATAACAGGTGCTATAAAGAGATCAAGTTGCTTTAATTTTTCATAATTAACTATTCATGCTAGAGATAATTCTTTTGGCGGGGGTAGGGGGTTGGTGGAAACATTTTTCAGACTAGTACCTCCAAGTTACAGTTTGCCAAAGGCCAAACGCAAAAAATTAATTCCCTTTAAATGTTGTTGTTTCATAGATTTGGAGCTTTATGGCGAAGCTGTATCAATGACAACTGATTTCCCTGAAATATTTGGGTCAACACAATCAAATGGATTTGGTTACTAAGGAGACGCACAAATAAAGTTTTTCAGTTGTTACCATGAAGTAATACAGATTGAGGAGATAATAATAACTTAAATCACAGGATGTATCTTGATGAAGCTCACATGCTCAAAGACTGCTAAGAGACAATTACTGTATAAAATATCCAAGAAGAGACTGATGTTCATGAATTTTCAATACAACTACATGTAACAATTGCAAGAGTAGGCATATTATTGTATGACCTTCTTCATCTGGTTTTCATATTAGAGATGTCCCAGAAGTGTTTGTAGTTATTGGTGAGAATGAAACAAGGGTGGAGGAAAAAACTGTTTAGTGTCTTTACCTAGAATGGATATTTGTCATAATTTATTAGTGATGTGCCAGTACATGATGAGTTATGTTTAAAGGGGCTATGTCACAACATAGTTTCTTTCGGTTGATCAGGAGCTCTAAACAATCTTTTAATGGCAAAATCCCCACCACACAACAAGGATGGCATTCTCAATTAATAAGAGAAGATTTACGAAAACATTTAGAAATAAATATCAACACTAAAAAATACATTACCTTTTTGACGACTGCATGTTGCCATTATCAAAATAATGATGAAGCAATCAGACTCTATTCATGCAATTAGCAAAACTTTTTGTTTAAGTTTCCTTAATCGATGAATACTCTTGGTTATTTATATAATCTATTGTATTATTCACATTGATTCATTTTCACATTTTTTTGTTTAGTCAACTCCGTAGTTTAAACTTGATTATGATGACATGTGGTTGTCAAAATGTTGTCTTCATAAAAATTGAGGCAAAGTTGGAAAAAGCTGGGGCATTTTTCAAGTTAACCACAATGCAGTCTGTTTTAAGCTTCTCCAATTTTGCCCACCCGTACCTCCTTTTTGACTTTTCTGTTTCTTTTGAGTGTTGTGGTTTTAAAGCCACTATTATGATGTTTCATTTAAATCTATGCTGAATTTGTGTAAGAAATTCATGACCTAGACCCTTTAAATTGGATATTTAAATAGTCAGACCAATTTCGTATTCTTGGTAATGGACTTGAGCTACCTTGCAACTGAGGCTAATGCAGGGAGTCTTTTCAAATGCAAATGGAATTCATCTCGTTTTAATGATATTCCCCCGCATGAGCCAGCAAGCTAGTTCCAGTCCAATGTTCAGAATACAAAAATGGCCTTTTTCCAACCAATGCAAGGTCTGGGGCACATTATCAAAATGGAAATGTCTTCTTTAATCCCTGAATTTCTCAGACAACTAAATCATTGTGTTTTCATGAGCAAAAAATACCACATTGTCTGGAATTTTCCCAAAGTATGATGTATTTTTCTATGGATGAATTACAAATGTTACATTTCGGAATTTAAACTAAAAGTGGCCTTTAGAAGCGGGATCAAAACTACTATGAGCGTTTCAAGATGTCATGATGCCTTTCTCAAGTGATGAAAAATGTTAACTGTAATGTGGAGTCAAATGACGAAGTGTCTCTTCACAGGACCAGTCTCAATTGAGGGTTGGGGCACTGGATTTCAATCGTCTCCCTTCTCTGTTATCCTTGAGTCAGTTGTTTTGCCTTGGAATGATACTTCTGTTTTTTTAACTTTAAAGCCTGGCCTTCTTTTTTAGTTGTTCCTTAGCTGCAGTAACTGTTGCTCTTGTGGTGCTGATGTGTTCCCTGGGCCTAGTGATGAATGCTCTTCCTGTTTTGCCGATGTTGTATTTTCCAAAGTCTGCGCATTCCAGTCTGTACATTGGGCCACACTTTTTTGCATAAGGAATGTGGTCCTTTTTAGGGATTTGATGGTGTTAAAGGGTAGATGGAAGGTGTTAGTAACCTGTGTCCGTATAACCAGGGTGTGCTTTTCTGAAACTCCTTGGACTAATTGAAACAAATTTGAAGTAGGTACACCGTACATCAGAAATCACTGTTTTCACCCTATAGGTGATGTATTCAGTCTCATTTCTTGCTACTCATCTAATATGCGAGAACCACTTCAACTGTTTACAGAAAATCATGCGATCTTTTACGTAGGTTTTTACAGTACTGTGTCAAGTATTTTATTTGAAACACCATATTATAAACAAGGCTAATACACAGTTGGAAAACATTTGCTGTCCATCTATTTTAACAAGCCTATAGAAACTGTTTTTTAAATTGTTAAAGGCTCCACTATTGCTGTCATACTTGCACAGACAAGGTGGAAAATTTTTAAGTATCAAAAGTGACAGCTTTTTCAATTTAATGAGAACCTGCTCAACTCAGGTAAATTGATTTTGTTTCATGATCAGATAGGAGATCAGTTAACATCAGACAGCAACTGTTGAAAACATTTGATTCACTAATTGATGTTTCCAGTCTGGGTAATAGAATAATTATGTACAAGTCCAAATATGTTTTCCAAAGTGGATTTTGTCAGCTCTGTGTTTACAGGTCAAATTTAAGAAATATGTGTTAATCAGCAAAAACAGTTTTTCACAACTTATTTGTTCAACATTTCTTTTATTTTCGGCAATTATAATATTAAGGATAACATTAGTTGACTTGGATCAAGATTTCAAGTGTCATAAGAGTTATGGTTCCTCTAAAATTTAAACTGACTGATCTAATTACGCCTTAAGTATGGTTCACCCTTGTGAGATAAGCACAAGGGAAAGTGTAAGCATATGCACAAGAAGAAGAAACATTTTCCTTTTTCTTGTGCTTATGTTTGTTTATTTCACAAGTGGGAACTGGTGGAAATAAGTACAAGCATAAGCATAAGAATTCAGCCGATCAAAATAACACTGCTCAGATCTCCTCTTGGCCAATAATCACTGCACACGATTCGAATATGTTGCTCATGTGAATATCCTTGTGCTTATATCACAAGATTGAACCAGGCTTTACCTTCTGCTTAAGTTAATGTATTTTCCTCAGAAGGGTCATTAAAGGAATTCAGGACAAAGCAACTCTTTCTAGCAAGCTGCTTGAAGTAAGAGGATGTCTATTGTGAGTATTCCAAAAAACAAAACAATGTATAAAAGGTTGCTGATTATACCAAGCATGTAAGAAATTTCAAACGAACACCAAGACAATCCTTGTTTTTCTGTGTACCATGTTATAATAGAACCTCATCTTATGACCACAAATATTAACCACACACTTTTGCATAAATGGTGCTATTGATAATTTTAGGATTTTTGGGCAAATCTGTTTTTCATGAGCATGAATGATGTTTGTGGAAACAAATTTTATTTTGAATACAAAGACAAAATCTTCTAAAATCACAAAAGAGGAAACTGATAAAATTGCTAGTCAAAATGGCCGACTTGTTCAGCTTAAATAATGACCAATGGTTTCAACTATCCAGTATTGCTTGATTTTTGAATCTAAGAATTAAAACTTTGCCTGAATAATGCAATCATTCAACTGAACCGTCTGTTCAAATATCAAATATTTGGATTCATGAGAGAGTATCATACTCTGTCCTTACGTGAGAGGTTACATATCAAAACAAGAAAACAAATTGTTGATAGAAATACAGGTTTCGTTTCTAGGACAGACTTGCTGACCGGTTGAGCTGCAAAAGGAAAGCTTGGAACTGCAAAAATATCCAAAGCCTGATAACCAAGAGCCTAGGAAGAGGAGAAATACCAAACCAGAAAAATTCTAGAACTGATTGCAATTGGCATGTTTAACACACCAAAGTGCAGGATTTGCATTTGTCTGATTGGAGAAGGCACAAAAGAAGCTCTTGCATAATTTTCAGATATGCAAATTTTAATCAAATTTATGTTGTAGAAACAAACTGCAATTAGTACTTTTTAACCAAAATTACAACTTTTGCTTTGTTTACTAGATGTTCTTTGATCTTTACCATGGGGATGGCAAGACATACATTTTCATTACTCCAACATTTGAACAAAGTGAAGAATGATCATCACAGTAAATTTCCCAATTTAAGCAATTGGAAAGAAGAAGCCTGAAAAAATCAGGGCTTCAACGGGATTCGAACCCGTGATCTCCGCGATACCGGTGCGATGCTCTACCAACTGAGCTATGAAGCCACACATTGGGAGTGAGGTCAATTAATTGAGTTCATATCTTCCCGTGAGGAGTGAAATGATGTGAAATATATATGAAATAATTCATATTTGAACTGCGGTTGTAGATGAAAGTGAAGAATGATCATCGTAGTAAATTTTAAGCAATCGGAAAGAAGAAGCCTGAAAAAATCAGGACTTCAACAGGATTCGATTAAATTGGAAAATTTACTGCAATGATCATTCTTCACTTTCATCTTGAACCACAGTTCAAATATGAATTATTTCATATATACTTCACATCATTTCACTCCTCTGCTCCCAATGTGTGGCTTCATAGCTCAGTTGGTAGAGCATCGCACTGGTATTGTGGAGGTCACGAGTTCAAATTCTGTTGAAACCCAGATTTTTTCAGGCTTCTTCTTTCCAATTGCTTAAATTGGAAAGTTTACTGCGATGATCATTCTTCACTTTCATCTACAACCGCAGTTCAAATATGAATTATTTCATATATACTTCACATCAAGATTTGAACAGTTGCTTATTCAATTAAAGTTTTGAATCTAATTCAAAATTAAGAGCAATATTGAATTAATAAAAGCAATGGTCATTATTTGAACAGAATTTCTGGCTAGCCTGATTTCATAGTAGCCAGAATAGCTAACTCCCAAAAGGATTCCGTTTGGCTGCTAATAGACCAAAAAAGTTCTTTTGCCAATAATTAACTTCAAAAAACCTTTTTGTGTATTTTTATGGTGTTGACTTTTCCTATAAAACAATAAATTATGTGTAAAAGACTTCACATTTGAAAATTAAGGCAGATAAGAATCATGGCTATGGCTGTGAACTAAAGTTGGTCACATTCAATGTTAGGGTGGAGAGTCTCCTGGAATCTGAGATTTCACAATATAATGTCAGGAAAAGACAGCATATATTGATAATGCAAACTATCTGCTGTCTTAATTTACCAACAGTTTTTAGTTCCCTGTTTGCTAAGAATAAATTATGACATTAAAAAGTGTTGTAGATTCTATTTTTAATCAGATTTATATTTTAAGTAAGTCACTAACTTGTGAAGATTAAAAAACACACTGACAGTTAAATGTAGAAATGTCATTTTTTTTTTCTTAAAAACAAACTTGTATTCAAGAACATCCTCTTAACAAATAAGCTTTAGGAATGCAAACAGTGTTTGTAACACAAAATCTTCAGTGATATTTACTATTGTTTCATTGTAATTTGTTAAAATACCTAGGTTATGTCGAGGAACTGATGTCATTATTTGGCATTGCCATAGCAACAGAATCTAAATTCATACAGTGACAGCCACATCCCGTCACAGGACATTCAGCGTGCTCCCTGAAAAGGAATTTAAGTTCAATTCAATCATCTTCCTCAAACTCCTCAATAGTTCCTCAAATTAACACAAAATCATAACAGCTATATTGGTTTGGACATATGATCTTAATTGGGAGGGATTACCGGTATTTACGATTTGATTTCACCACTCACTCCTTAATTTTAGATTAAGTTGCAAATATAAAAGAAGCACTCATGAACAGTCTCATCAGATTTCATAATATTGTGAATTTTCTTAAAAATACTCTGATGTTTGTTGCATTTTCAACTCTGTTCTTGGTGTTTGGAAATGTAAAGAAACACAGTCATTTTTGGTCAATATAACTTACAATTAACAGAGTTGACCGAAAACAAAAAAGCCATTCCAGAATCCTATCACGAACTTTTTCTCTGTTCAAATTTAAAGCATCAAACCTGGTTAAATGACCAATCTCAACATGATCTTTCATGTGGAGGAGTCAGTTTATTGAATGACTAAAATTTGAAACTTGCCCCAGTTCCCCACATAACTCCAAAATGGCTAATAAGGGTAAAAAACAGTTTTGTTCCAAATAACAAGCTGGTGTTTGTGCTAAATTGTTTCAGTGATAATTCTTTGCCTGTTTTGAATTCCGGGCATTTCCTTTTTCCCTTCAGCTATTTTAGGATTTCCTATTTCCCTTGTGCTGCCATGTTTAGTTTTGCAAAGCTTGATGGGAAATTATGACCAATTCATGGCTGGACGTTGGAGCATTGGGGTAAATCTAGGGATATAAAAGAGAATATGTTCAAATCCAATGAGAAATTGTCTTCTGTAGACTCCATATTGAGATCTCTGACCATGCAATGACATCATAAATTACCATAAAAGAAACATGGCAACGCCCAAGTGATTTAAACTGAAAACCGAACTCTTCTATTCAACCCCTTACAAACTAAGATATCAACATAAAACCTCAGTTAAAGATGAACTATTCATGGTATTGTTTGGAAGTTGAACTGCTTTTTACCCATGATTCCCTTTAAGGTGTTTAACTATGAACACTTACTTAAACCAGTCCACAACATGATTGGAATGTCCTCCATGTCGACATGATTGACACCACGTGAACCAGTTGTTAAAAGGATTCACACTCCGTACATTTGCTGGCTTTTCTGTGCTAGGATCTGCTAAATATACATTCATTAGCAACAGTTAGGAAATTGAGTGATTTCATCATTTCCCTACTTATACTTAACAATGTCTAAGTTAGATCTACCATTAATGGCTGATTTGTAAACCATGGTGGGTCACACAAACTTTAGACATTCACCTTTTTCAAGGACTATTCAACGGCCTTATGCACCCAAGGGTACTTTAGAGGATTGAGATTGAGTTATTCATGGGCAATAACGTAATATTAACGGTCCGTTGTTTGTCCGGACCACATATAAAAAGCTTGTCAAGATGGAGGGAGGGGGTGTACACAAATTACAAAATACTCAAAACTGTATGGAAGGTTGCATCAAATATTCAAGACATGGATGTTTCAATAAAATTCAAGGAGAATTTCCAGGACTTTTGAAAGAGAAAACCTGTTTTATTATTATTTTTTTTTAGTGAAAGGCTTTGCAAGTCATGTGAAAACCATGTAAACTACTATTACATCTGTAGGTGGATAGTTAAATTGAATTGTTCCAACCTGGATGAGCTTCAGCTAATTTAGACCACAGTTTCGGCAAAGTGCAACAAGTTTGATTATTAACAGAAGTTTAAACGCTACTTACTGCGACTTTCAATAACATGCGAACTCTAAAATTTAAAGCTCAACCGAGAAATACGTTTTTTGACTACTGCTGCGTGCGAGGTAATCAAATCGTTGAGCACAGTTCAGACGATGAAACAGTGTTCGGCAGTAGTTGGAAGCTGGCAGGAGCTGCCGAACATTTGATTAATGGTAGCGAAAAACGCATTTGTCGGTTGAGCTTTGAATTTTAGAGTCCACATGTTATTGAAAGGCGCAGTAAACATATGTCAAACAATAGGTCCTTACGGTTGAAACTGATGCAAGTCACCTTGATTTGATTGCTTCTGTGAAAGTGATGAAGGTGTTCCCATGTGAATCAGACAGAGTGCACACCTAGGAAGAGGTTTACGGCAGCCAGGACAAGCCATAATCTACAACAAAGCATAGCACATTGACTGTGAGAGTGGCATCATTGTCAATGACTTTCTCACAAGACAAAGATAAATGATAACTGTAATAAAGTAATGATAAAAGTGGTGTGTTTGTCATCAAACACAAATTAAAACACAAATTTTTTGGTAGATAATCCATGTTATCAGTAACTCTTTGACAACAATCAAGGCCTACTTTTTTACCTTTGTTCTGTTTGATGGGTTGCAGTATTGTGCAAGTTTTCTTGGTCTTGTACCTGATTAAAAGCAAAGTACCATCAAATAGTTCCAGCACCATATCAAAATCCCTTGAAAGGTTACATTTTAATATTACAGCTAATAACGTACTGCCAAAGTATGCACGTGAAACAGTGCTTTATTGTTTTATTTTATTTTTTAAAAATTTATTTGTAAAAGATTAATATTTTACAACATAACATCATGCAACACCATTTTAAATGCAACCTATGTTGCTACAGATTATTTCCCAGAGTTCCCCCAGAGAGCCCCAGTTCCAAGGAGTTGAAAGTTCTTTTTACTTTTCAGGGGTCCTTTGCCTATCACTAAAATTTTTGGAACTTTTTTCCTGCATCCCAATTTGTGACCAAAATCAAGACCCTATTTAGGGGTGGTGAATGGTCCTTCAAAAACTCTGGGTCTCGTAAAATTTTAGTCGAATTTCATGGGTCTCGCAGAAAAATGTCAAAAAGTCTTGGGCTATCTCTGACCAAAATGGCTGAAAAACCATACCATACCTTTCCAAACCCCACCTCAGCACCATAACTTGCACATTTCAACAACTAGTTAAAATTTGGGCAGACAGTCTTGGTTTCTCTACATGTCCATACATTGGAATGATGGCACAAATTCTTGATAAAGTCCTCAAGTTCACAAGAGGAATATTCTGGCATAAGATATATCTGATGTTGAAGATGTAAACAGATTGAGATACACATTCAGATAAATCAACACTCACCTGTTGATAGCATGTTAGTGAGGATAGAATTTCCACAAAAGTTACAAGATACAAACACCTGTTGAGGAGGTTTTTGGGATGGATCCTTTTGGTTATAATGGATATCAAACAATGACCTGAAAAATACAGGTTATGATTTACTTATCAAAAAACACCAAAGAAACCAAATTTTCCCTTATGTTAAAACACATATTACATGTTATTCCTTTCTCCTTTTTCCTTGTTTTCTTTTTATTCACCTGCTGCCAATATAGCACTTAAACTGTAAGGGGAGCAAATGAAAACCAACTGGTAAATTTAGCTTGGCAGTTCAAACTTTAATTTCAATATAGATAGACTCAATTTTATGTGGCATAACAAGATGTAAAATTATGTAATCTTTCTATCGAGCTACAGGGACACTCATGAAAGTTTGGGAGGCTCTCAAATGCTGTGGAAACACTGGGCTACAGCTTGTGTTCCCATTGTATTTCTCATTCTCCCAAACTTCAAATACTAACCCATATTTGGTAGAGTCAATCTGGAAACAAATTATATTGAAGCAACAATGTTGAGGAGAAATAAAACTACCAAATGAATACCACAGGTTTACTAGCAGTCACAGTTGACTAGTTACAGTAACTGGTTAACAAAATGTAGCAGTCAGAACAGAACTTGCTAATTCATACTACGGCGAGTTTAGTCCTATAGCAGGAAGAAAATGTCAACTGCTCATTCAATATTCTTGCCTAAATGGAAAATACCTTTGATGCCAAAGTCTCCACATGTCCAGCAAATTTCTATAACTAAAATTAATATTTTGATATTACGATGAGACATTGATTCTTAGCTCCTAGAATAGTGCATTACAGTTGAAACCTGCTATTTTAAACTGTCACTGGGGAAACAAAAAATAGTTTTAAATAGCCAATAGTAAATGATTGACTGACGAGGGCAAATCAAGAGGAAATGATTTTGAGTTCGAAATAAGGGGGAATTCGAAATTACTGGAAAATTCTAATTATTAGCAAGGTCCAACTGTACTTTCTACATGTATGTTTCTTTTAGAAGTCTTTCCTGTAGCTTCTACTATTCCAATACCTAGCTTCTGAGTTTGTTCAAAAGACAAGTAAACATAGAATTTTGGCAAAGTTCTTCCGGCAAAGTCATACAATACAGTGGAACCTCGATTTAACGAAGTCGCTGGGGACTGGCCAAATTAGTTCGTTACATCGAGGGTTCGTTATATCGAAAACCTCGATATAATGAATTTGAGGGGAAAGGACCAAAATGATCGTTTTATCGAGGTCATAGTTAACTTCTGTCACGTAATTCAATGCAATTTTCGTCACCCAGAAGTGCCGCGTTTTGAGTGGCTTTCAGTATCAATTATTTTCACTTTTGAGCAGACGTGCAGCTTTTGTTTACAAAAGAACGACACTTTCAGAGTAGCGATTTAAAAATGTTGCAACATAGAGGATATACAGAAAATTGTCTATGTAAACAAGGAAACATTGTAATTCGTTATATCGAGGTAGATTGTACGTTTGGGCTTCCGGATTATGTTCGTTATATCAAAGAATTCGTTATATCGAGGTTCATTATGTTGAGGTTCTATTCCATACATTTTATTGTAACTTTGGCCGGGACATAGAATATCGTTCGTTATATCGAGGATTTCGTTAAACAGAGGTTCGTTAAATCGAGGTTCCACTGTACAAGAAAAAACAAAGAATAAGGAAACAAAACCACTGTCATATTTCACCAAGGTAACTCATATGACTTCATTCACATACAGTACCTGACATTATTGTGTGGTTCCAGGAAATATCCATACCCACCCCAAGGAGGGTCATTGGAAATTCCAAGGGGAAGGAGTGGCTCAAAAACCAAAGTTTTAAAAGAAAGTATTAACTGAAACTGGAATTTGCAGAGGGACGGGGGGAGGGGATCTCAAATAAAAAAAACCCTTGTGGATGGAATATGGATATTTTTTTCTGGAACAACATATTGCTTCACTACCAATAACTGTCGAATCCTTAGAGTCAGGGGGGGAGGGGTCATGGCATTCAGGTGGAATTGTACCTTTAAAACAAGATTGAGTGACTTTACAACATTACTTTTTCAGATTGATCAGTTATTTTGGAGGAAACTAGTCTTACTTTTCTATCCAAGATAAAACTCTTGCATCTTTTGAAACTTCACTGGAGATGTGAGGAACACAGTTGACTATGACTAAACTGGCTGTCTGAACATCGGTTGTCTGTAAATAAAACACGTGCTGTATGTATGGGTTATCCAACACGCATGAGCTCAAGATGGCTGGATATCGGCCAAGTTCTTTTCTGTTTGTTGATGGACCAAGACACAGTTGAGGTTCATAACCATGCAAAAATGTGCAAGGCCAATATCCAGCCATCTTGAGCGAACAAGTCTGGTCAATAAAGGATCTATTGCACGGCACAAAGAACCAACTCATTTTGTGGGACACAGTCCTAAGTGGGCAAGATAGTCCCATCTTGTGGTTGAATGGACACTTGAATAAATGGCGGTGTTATTTGAATAGCAGTAATTCTACATCCCAAGCCTCACATTCATGTGAAAAATCATCTGTCTGGAAACACAAACATGAGGCTTAGGCTGTATAAAGTATTGTTATTAATATTTAGGTGCCATTTATGAAAAGTGTCTATTGGCAGCTTGACTCTGAACAACAGTTGCTCAGAGTGAAGCTTCCAGTAGGCACTTTAAAATATCAAAATCCAGGAGATCACTGATTTTACCATCTTGACCCTTGAAAGTAGTTACTACTTTCAAGGGTCAAGGGTCCTGGATTTTGATTTTTTTTAAAGTTGGCATCTCTGTTGAAGTAATGTAAATTTAAGGTACTTAATTGCCACAAACGCTGATCTCTATATAAAGTTAAGTAGTATGTGCAGGATATTTATTACCTCAATGAAAGTAAACTATGATTTTCTTGTATAAGGGAGCAATTAGCATTAATTTCATTATTGCTCTACTCATAGTGCACTGCCTAGATAGAAAATTATTAAAAGAGATAAGAAACGAAATGAATATGTTTACCTTATTTACATACTTCTCAAGCAAGTTAATTCCATCAGATGAAATTCCTAGTAAAAAAGTAAAGACGGAAATAATTTAATTAAAACAACTGCCATTGAAAGAACTGTAAAAAATAAGCAAGGAATAGTCTCACTGGACTTCATGGGTAGTGTTAGTGGTTCTGATAGTCTTTGTGGATATTATTAACAAATCAACTGTGGTTTAGCATTGTCTGTACTCTCAGCAACAACGATATGCGTCATCACAATGGTCAAACACAATACCAGCGTCAAAGACAATATCAACACACAATATCAATGTCAAAGAAAATGTTTTCTTCAGAGCGTGACCAAGGGCACGACACACTGATGCAAGCAGTGTTGTCTGGACTCTTATTGACAATGGCAAATTAGCCAATCAGATTGCGAAATTAGTAGCGATTGTGGTAAAATATATTTTCTCTCAGAACTGGTAATCTCTACATACTCTGTCACAAATCCTAGGCTTGTTTGACTGAAAGGCATTTGCCTTCACTTTTTTTCTACGTACATGTAATGTGAAGTCACTGATCTGTGCATACACCAAAAATTTAGAATTTTCTCCGAAAGTTCTATACAAAACTGGACTCTGCCTGAACTGTTACGTGAAAAGTCTATAATAACATTGTTGCCTGGGAATACCGCTTGTAAGCACCACAATTCTTTATGCCAAATGTTTTACAAATTGCGAACCACAAAGAAACGTGATCGTCACCTGTTAGGAGGATGCCATCTAAATCACCAGCATTACTCAACTTTGTGGACAAATTTTCAAGGAATTGAAGCAACTGAAATATTCAATAGCCAGTAAGAATAACTGTTAAATTTTCCAACAGAATGCAGATCCATTATCAAAATATGTTACTGAAAAAGGTCTAGCAGCAAGGACATACAGTAACAAGTAGATTGTCTCTTTTACAAATGAAGGAGGTAAAACACTTGCCAAAGAAATTCCAATAATTGTTCATTTATGGTCTTTATAACAGTAGCTTAAGAAAGTTGTTATTTGTTCAATGTTTTTTGGCACAGATACGCTTCAGCCTTAACTTGGAACATTACGACTGGAAATAAGATGGTTTCTGTGGTGTGCAACAATTTTTTTGATCAGCTCAAGTGTTTTTTTAAGTATCAACTAAGTATAGCTGTTTGACAGAAGTTGTGACATTTTAGTCGCAGTTCTATTCTCCAGCCCTGTGCCGGTCCAAGTTTTTGACTTCTACAATGCTATCCACTTATTTATCTGTTGCTGATATCTAGGTGATTGCATGAAGCCAGGCTATTGTTCATTACAAGCTTAACTTACCTTATTGTCAGGAAGGTATTTGCATGCAAAAGCTACTCTGTCCTCAATTTCCATTCCTTCCTCAGCCTTAATGAAAATATATGCTGTATTAAATAATTTGCAACCACCACTGACTTAAAACACGATAATGACACTGATTGTTGGGCAAATCTACTCAAAGGTAAGTGTCTTTCCAGCAAGTTCTTTGGCATGAATTTTGAAATTCAGACACTGAGGATTGCTCTTGCAACAGTTTAATTATGATTTCAGGTTTTCCTATAAGTATGTATATATTAGGTTTTTTTATCTCACCCTTTTTTTTATCCTTTAGTCTTGCAGTGATGGGTATATTCCTTTGCAGCCCCCCCCCCTCCCCTATGTATGCAGATGTATGCAGATGCTGATACTATATCCTTATTTGTGCAGAATGTGGTGCCCATAAGTTTTGATGTAATTGAATCATTATGGATGATATTATAAGAAAATAACTTACAGAAGACAGGCAGTAACTCACTCACCAAAATGCTCTCAAAGTGATCAGATTCTGTGGTTAGAAAAGCAAATGCTGATCTAAGGTAAGGGTTCTCCATCTACAATATAAATAGATCAACTTAAACTTACAGCTTAGACAAGATCATGAGACTGCTTCATGCTTATTTTTTAACACCTTTGATGTGCACATAAAAATTGGAGAACCTACATCAGGTGTTTTGAAACTACAGCTCCTCACAATGATAGTTGATCAACTATTGATGTTCATTTGGCAAAACCTGAGCTGTTTATCCGTAAACCAACCGTAAGCCTTTTGTCAGTTGAACCACAATTAGCAATTTCTCAGGTGACTGTTGGATGACAGATTTCTCTAGGAACTGTTCTTCACTTTTATCCTTCATTGGTCTACCATAGCCTTTAATCCTGGGTTCCAAAACGGACATAGCAAGAAGTGACTACAAAGATTTTTATTCCCACTAGTACTCACCCAGATTTAAAGTCAGGCCACCCTAGTGGTTAATGATGCAGCATGCACTGTTGAGTTTTGAATGCATGTGTGAGCTTGGTAAGCTTGGAAGAAGGGTGAGAGTTGCTTTAGGCAATAACCAAGACTTTTTAGAATCTTTGGTGCTATCACACCTCCCAAGCATGTGAATACATGCGTGATGTTGGTAAGCATGGAAGAAGGGTGAGAGTTGCTTGAGGCGATAACCAAGAGTGATTCTAGACTGTTTAGTGCTATCACACCTCCAAAGTGTATCCATAACTCAGTAATACTTATGTGCCATTGTTTTAGAACAGTGTGTGTTCACCCTTCACTCCTACACAGTAACATATTAAGCAAAATGTGACTTGAGCATGTGCTAGTTATTGTCAGCATGCATCCACAAACAAAGACACCAAATTAACCAATCAGAGCATACATTTTACTTAAGTTATGGTTTTAACAGTTTGCAGTGGAAGGAGAAACTTGAATGGAATGATTCATACCGATGTGGTAAACATTAGACAACCAAACCACACAACCTAATGCTTGAAAAAGAGAATTAATTATGTCACACCTACTTAACATGTACCGGTATGTTACATTAATTTCTATGTGATAACCACTGACGTCACTGAATGGAATATGCAATAATTATGTACAATGCTGTCATGACCACATGCATTTCTTACAATACAAAACACATGTCTTCAACTTTCAGGTGTGTGTATATGCACATTGCATGCTCAGTTATCTGTGCAGCTTTCTGAAAAACTGCTATACCATTACTACTTTCAAGCAAAGTGATTTGGCAGCCTAAAAATTTTTAAAAATTAAATAAGCATTTTTTAGAGACATCCAGTAATCAGCTAATGTTGTAATGATTACCCCACCTGACCACACAATGACCTGCACATATCTCGCCAGAGAGTCTTCTTTTCTTCTGTATAACCTGACAGTGCCATGGCAACCACATTCAGTGTTGTACCTGATGAGACAAAATAAAGGATTAAATTGGTAAAAAAAACGTTATATTACATACAGCAGAATCCTGAATTTTTGAACCACCAAGGGGAATGGAAATTGGTTGGAAAGTCAGGAGACTTGACAACTTTAGAGTACATTCATCCTCAGAGACCCAGGAGCAGTCAGTGGGGGTGAGGGAAAGTCAAAACAACAGGAAAAACTTTGGAAAGAGAGAGTTGTGCCAAAGTTTTTCCATTGTTTGGACTTTCCCTCTCCCCTACTGATTGCCCCTGGGTGTCCAAGGATTGGGTAAATCTATATTATTAAGACTTTTTTGTCAAGGGAACGACATTGGTTCAAATAATTGGGAGGTTTGAAAAGTTGACAGCTGGAAAATCAGAATTCCACTGTATGAAAGGGTAGTGAAGCCTTTTAAGCCTAGCTGCGTCATAGGTCTTGGCGCTTAACAGCTCTGAATTCTTAAGAATAAAACAGCTAAGAGAACAGTTACTCAGGGATACACAGGATGCAAGCCTAGTCCATCACAGGTTTCTCCCTAGCATTCTGTCAGGCTTCCCAAACTTTTTGCTGGTACCTGATTATACATACTCCTTGGTGGGCAAAGGAACTTTGATGTGTAGTGTCATGCAGAAGAACACAACATAGTGACCTTGAACTGCTAAATTTGGAGTATGTTGCATCCTTCAAAAAAGGGACCTTTGTAAAACCTCAAATTCAACAAGACTAGAATGGGAAGGAATAGAAAAGAACAAGCTGAAGTCTCTTGGTTTGGTATGTAACATTTGACTGGTTTTAACAAACTTAATGTGTGTTGTGGTTTGTAACTAAAGAGACCCAGTCATGCTGAAATTCTGTCTAAACAAAGGCAGTCTCCCTGAAGCATGAAAGATTACCAACTGCAGAAGTAAACCAACACCTCACCTTTACCTCCCGTATTTTTATTTGCTTTTTGTGAGCTCAGTATTTCAATAGCTTCTCGGATCTTGTTGTTGAAAAGTGCCACCGCTGCAGCTCTCTCATGCTGTTCAGCTGCCTGCAGCCTGTTTAAAACAAACACACCACAAAAACAAAAGATCAGTATGTTCTCAATTAATTTTGAAAACCACATTGGCAATAATGACATTACATTGCTACAGACTACATGCATTTCTTGAAACACAAAAAGCATGTCTTAATCTTTATTTTAATTTTAATTTATGAAAGCTGCGTATTTTTCTTACATTGGTGATACATACAGTCAATATTGTCTGGCTGTCCATTTTCTTACATCTAAATACTGGCAACTGTTTGCTTAACTATGTCTTAAAGGAACTATGCCACAGTTTGTGCATCTTGAAAAGTTTAGCATAAAATTGTTAAGTTTGTCGTTTGTAATCCATGTCAATCGTCTCCATCCTTAAACATCCTTGTTTCTTTATGGTTTATTATTATCTCTATAGTATTTTTCTATCTTAGTAAACTATTGTTTGCAGGTTTTCTTCAATTTAAAGGTAATTTAGAATGTGGCTAAATTAAGTCAAAATACCATGACCATGCTCCTTTAACACTGTATGAAGAATCTAAACATGGTTTGGTTATGAAAAACAGTGATTATATAGAAGGACTTAAATTTTTACAAGCACTTCACAGTGAAACCAAACTCTGCTTTTAGTGAGCTTCATGTGATATATTTTATTACTGTGTGTTTTCCTTGTCTGAACTTACTCATTGAGATATTCTGTCAGAGGGACACCAGTACTTTTAAAATCCCATCCACAGAGAGAAAGAGCCAGCCTTCTACAATTGCAAGAAGTAACAACAATCTTTATCAATTCTATTTGTCAATGACACAAGCTACTTAGAATTTGTTTTTGAAAGTCTGGGACTAACTACAAATTAGCTGCAAGAGGCTTGCCTGCAGTCAAATGCTTCAGGAGGCTTACATGCTGATGCACTTTATATCAGAACACTTACTACCGGTAGGCCAGTAACAGTGTCACACTAACTACACTGTATATTCCCCCAAACAAGTTTGACAGGACACTTAAAAAACGTTTTTGTAAGCTAGTTTAAATCTTACCTCTCATCACTAAAATACACCGGGGCTACAAGACGCTGTTCTTGATACAGGTCAGCTTTGCTTCGAGCACAAACAGCTGTCAAACAATAACAAAAAAGTAAAAATACATACTCTCATGACAATTCGTAATTGGAAGTTAAGCAGGATAATAGTTACATAATAATAATTTAACTAATCTTCCATAATGAAAACATTTTTTATGTGGCTAAATTCTATTACAAAGTGAACCTTACCCCTTAAGGAATATGTGTCCTGTGGTGTGGCCCATCAGGGTTTTCAATTTGCAGATCCATTATTGCTTATTGCTTCAATCAATCAATCGATCGATCGATCGCTATTGTGTACAGTAGTTGCAGATTCATATCCCCTTCCCTCCCTCTTTGGTTTGGTTGGTTCTTAAGAAAATAACTAACTGCTAAAGAGGACTTATTTTCCAGTGTGCCGCTGCTGGTCGGCTGCCACTTGCAGTGGTTGTAGATACCTCTTCTCAGTGTATTGCATCAGGCATGCTCATTGATTAGCATGCAATGGGTTTAATCAACCTGCACACAACTGGTACTAAGGGCATACATACCTCCAGCACTGTTTTCTCCTCCCAGAATAGACTTGATGCCATCATATTTAAGGCTTTTAGATTTATCTGGAAAACAACAACAACAACAACAACAAAGCAAATCAGGTAACCAGTCAGCAACATAAAAAGGGAAAAACAAGTTTGGACTATGATTGCGATGCATGAACTGAACTGTATGTTTCTATTGCAGAGAAACATAGAAATGCTTCTTAAGAGTAAGCGTTTAAGGCAAAACAAAGGGTATCGTGCATTTTTTCAAAGAAGTCCTTTTTGGGAGATTGTGAAACAGGCTTTTAAACACATTTCTTATTCCCCGCGATAACCACCCCATAAATGTTTTTTGTAATTTACTTTCAAACACCAATGTGCAAGAATACTTTTGAATCAAAAACAATCAATACTAATAGAAACAAAGTACTAAACATACCTTGTTCCCTCAGGAACTTTACACCTGAACAACTGTTAAGGCTTGATGATGTAAGTTTTTTTTAGAACTAAATTGTCAGGTAAAATAACCAAAATTGTGGGCATTACTGCCTTTGTCAGGATTAAAGAAACTGGCACAGTTCAGTTCGTTATTTGCAGTCGTACATACAAACTACTTGCAGATGTCATAATGTGTGTGCACATGCATGCAGGTCGATTGGAAAATCAAATTGTGGCAAGAGTTGAAGAGGTTCTGCTTCTCCGTATGCTCTCACAAGACTCTCAGTTTACCACTGTCACCACTGCCATTGAAAAAGTAACTGGATTTGAAAACTTTTTTGCCCAATTCCTTCCTTAGGGAGTACGTAAATTCTTTCCATCATTTCTACTATACTATCCTATCCTATAAGCCCTTACTTTGAAATGTTCCTCCCTCTGGGTTTTCTCCACCATTTTGTCAGGTTTCCCTAACAGTTTGGTACCAGTAGCGAGGCACTGTGACAGAAACAATGCCAAACTGACAATCGTCAGTGGGCATGCAGATCCAGAGACAAATATACCCTTCAACCACTAAGCCAGTACAATCCTACTAATTTATCTTGGCAGGGTCCGAAATTAACTTTTTTCGGCAGCAGGCGCCAACTGGCGACTGAAATTTCTTTTTCAATCGCCAAATGGAAAAATGTGGTCGCCAAAAAGTGTCAATAAAATTTTTCCTTTGCAGCGAAACACAAACCAAAATTTTGGGTTGCCACGGGCTTGCTGGCAAAATATTTGCAATCGATGTAATCAGGAATCAAACCAGTGCTGAAATCATCTTTTGACCACTTTGACAGATCCACATTTCCACCTTTTGACGCCCAGAGAATATCTAAATCTTCATCTAATTTCTTCGCAGATGTTCCGTCTCCACCTTGTAATAAATTACGGAAAGATTTCAGAACATCTTTGGACACCACATTGCCTGGATAAATATTCATGGTGAAAGAACGCATGTGGCGTCTTGCACCCGCAATATGTATGTTATGGGAAACCGCTGAAAAAACATGGCAGCGAAGCTTTGCACTGATCGTCGCTGTGAGACGTTGTGGTAGATTTATAATAACAGGAAAATCGGTTTATACTTCAAAAGCAGCGGAAAGGTAAAAAGGAAGTGACCAATTGGCGGGTGGCTTTGAATTTTATTTTAATCGATTTGGCTGAAAATCAAAGTTATTGTTTGTGTAATTACCGTGGCATGAAATAGTTAATCACCCACTGGCGACCAGTTGTGAAATTCTGGTCGCCAGTGCAAAATTTTTAGTCGCATTGGCGACCAGGAAAGCGCAATTTCGTACCCTGCTTGGGTAACAGTAACTTGAACTCCTCCCTGACTCAAACAAAAGCCAACTTCCCTAGGATTTGATCCTATTTTTTCAGCCATTTACTATCACTTTACTTGAACTCACGACCTCACGACCTCAAAAAAGTAATGTACCCTGATGTCTCAATTCTGTTCTAAAAACATTTCCCAGTGGTTAGTTAAAAAACAGTAACAATATTGACCAACAGTTGAAAAACACTTTTAGCATGTTTTTAGAATTCAAGTTAAAATGAAAAATAAACAAGTGAGAAGGTCTGAAAACATGCATGCAAGATTGAACATGACTCTTGCCCTGCTAGGTTGAACCCCAGTATTTTTTTGGTTTTTGTTTCCTACGCAGTTCAAGTTAACTATATATTCAGATGATATGATTCTAAGCAAGTTCAAAGTGTAATTGGAAGTTAACAGTGTCCTCAGTCAGCACACGTCAGACTGCACCATGTTTGATTTCTTTCTATTTTTTTTGAAAAAGATACGGCAAATCCATGACCACAACTTAACAAGCTTGGGATCAGCTGTTATTCTTGCTATGTCTTCTTCCTGTAAATTGATATATATAGATTTAGCCAAGATTTAGATAAGTAAGGGAGGGAGCTCGTCATGCAACTACATGTATAATTTTGGAGTAAAAACTTGTGTGATGGGGCCAACAAAGTATGTCTGCATGTATGGCGCGTTTTCAGGGTCAAAATTAAAAGCTAACTTTTCCACCTTTTCGTACCTGCTAAGTAAAATGTCTGTCATTTCCTGTCTTTGAAATTAGACATTACGCATCTCTTTTGACCTCCGAAAGAATACATTCTGTGTTTCCTGAATACTAAAATGATAACATCCAGCATATTTTGACCTTTGAACAAAATTCTCTGCGTTTCCTGACTTCTCTCGAATTTTAAGTCCGGCATGTTCTGACTTTCAATGTAATTAGTTACCAAATGTCATAATACTTAGTTTAAACATCTCAACTTAACATCCCATACTGACACCTGACAAGCAATTTAGTTCATAATGAAATCTCGCTGCTGAGCTGACATTTTGATTTGCAAAATTTGCAAATGCGCGTTTTCTGACTTCCCGATTCTACCAGGTGTCTTTTCCGCACAAGCCTGGATCCCATAATGCCAACCTAGTGCCAGGACCTTTGGGGGTTTTCCCGGGGATTTATAAATGGCGTCGACGGCACAAGAGCAATTCTTGAGCAGTCTTCGCCACACATTATTCGACCTTGCAAGGAGACTTCAACAGGACACAGTTAGTAAAGATGTGGCTGATTATGCTCTATTCCGATTGGAATAAATTTCTCGCCATTTGGTTCGACTCGCTGACAACATGCAGGTGTTTGATACAGTTCGACCCTCACTCGCCACTGTGACGCAAATGTTGTCGGAGGCAGGGCGGAATTAGTATCATTCCTCCCCAGCAGTAACAGACCAGCCCAGAACAGTTGGGCGTACTAGGTTCGAGATTCCACGGGAGCAGCCGCAATATCTTGCAGATTATGAAATCAACTTACCTGACATGTCCAGAGCCCTTGGCGTGAGTGAGAGTACCATAAAAAGATGTATGCGAGAGTATAATATCTCCATTACCGACAAGAGGAGAGCCATTAGTGATAATGACCTTGATAACATTGTAAGATCCTTTCATAGAGATTTTCCAAAAGCGGGATATCGGAGGGTCCAATCGCAGCTAGTGTTGCGCAATATAAATGTGCCCCAGCTGAGAGTCAGAGAATGCTTGCAAAGAACGGATCCGGAGGGAGTTGCAATGAGATGGCTATTCCTTACACCAAGAGCTGTGTACTGTGTTAGTGGGCCACTTGCACTATGGCACATAGACGGGAATCATAAATTGATCAGGTGAACCTTATTCGTAATTGATTATACATAAAATTTATTCAGATTTATTGCGCCTAGTTTTCTAATACAGGTGGTTGTTGGTTAGTCTCCTTTCCAGCCGTTTTTTTTTTGGGGGGGGGGGGGGGGAAATGTCATGCAACGCTCTCTCCAAAGAAGCATTGTGTGACACCCAAAAAATGGACAGTAATAGTAAGGACAGAATCCATGAAAGGACAGCAAAGTATGGACTCATGTATTTTTCAATTTCAGATGGAAGATTGTAGTGCACGGTGGAGTTGATGGATACTCAAGACTTCCTGTATATCTTAGGGCTGGAACAAAGAATACTGCAGCTACTGTTCTTGGCCTTTTCCAACAAGCAGTGGCAGAATATGGACTCCCATCAAGGAATGTTTAATAAACCCTTGTAAAATAAAGTGTACCGTAGCCTCCAGCAAAATCACTTTTCAGTCATCAAATTGTATTATCAGAAGCATATCACCTAGAAGCATTTAACTTCCCTTATCTGTTTTAAACTATGCTGCCGATGTTTCCCGACCAATGAAAATCACTCTTCCAATTTTTGCTCATATAAGGAAATTCTGCATAGCGCGCTCTTCGCGAACTCCTCGCATGAATCTCTTGCAAAACAAACCTGTTCAAAATGGCGTCTAAAGGGAAGAAGTTCTCAGGCATGATGATAAAGAAGATTTGCGTCAAGGGAAAAGCATTAAGAGAGGAGGTTGTACTTGATAATGTGAATTTTAGAGTCCTGGAAAAATCAATCTGAGTCCTGGAAAAGTCCTGGAAATTTTTTTCTGGAAAGGGTGCGATCCCTGTCTGAAGCTTTAAAATCTTCCCAGACCCGCCCCCCCCCCTCCCCCTGCTATGCTAGGTACCCTGCAGCAGGAATTAAACTCCTTGTAAGAATTTGGTTGCTAAATATAGCTGAACCTCCTTGAGTAACTTAAAAAGAGGCAATGTCAGCTTTTTTCAGGCTTTGTTTATTTCTATTTGAATGTGGGTGTTGTGATGACAGCATCTATAAGTGCCTGCTAGAATGCCTGAAATGAAATTCCTGAAGCCCTTAACATTCAATTTTTCATGTGGGAGTATACCCTCAGA